>NC_042987.1:9061179-9161179 GCF_901001165.1 Salmo trutta | reverse complement strand
AGAGGTGAAAAAGTATTGTTGTCTATCAACAATGACAAGCCACCGGGGTCTGACAAATTGGATGGAAAAATACTGAGGATAATAGAGGACAATATTGCCACTCCTATTTGCCATATTTTCAGTCTAAGCCTACTAGAAAGGGTTAGGGTTGCCCTCAGGCCCGGAGGGAAGCTAAAGTAATTCTGCTACCTAAGAATAGTAAAGCCCCTTTTACTGGCTCAAATAGCCGACCAATCAGCCTGTTACCAACCCTTAGTAAACTTCTGGAAAAAATTGTGTTTGACCAGATACAATGCTATTTTACAGTAAACAAAATTGACAACAAACTTTCAGCATGCTTATAGGGAAGGACATTCAACAAGCACAGCACTTTCACAAATGGCTGATGATTGGCAGAGAGAAATTGATGATAAAAAGATTGTGGGGGCTGTTTAGTTAGACTTCTTATGGCTTTACACCCCCTGCTATATTGTGGATAGAGAGTTACCTATCTAACAGAACACAGAGGGTGTTTTTTAATGGAAGCATCTCAAACATAATCCAGGTAGAATCAGGAATTACCCAGGGGAGCTGTCTAAGCCCATTACTTTTTTCAATCTTTACTAATGACATGCCACTGGCTTTGTATGCGGATGACTCAACTCTATACATGTCAGCTACTACAATGACTGATATGACTGCAACACTTAACAAAGAGTTGCAGTTAGTTTCAGAGTGGGTGGCAAGGAATAAGTTAGTCCTACATATTTCTAAAACTAAAAGCATTGTATTTAGGACAAATTATTCACTAAACCCCATAAATCTTAACTAAATATTGTAATAAATAATGAGCAAGTTGACTGTCCTGGTCAAAACATATTGATATAACAGTAGCTAAGATGGGGAGAAATATGTCCATAATAAAGCGCTGCTCAGCCTTCTTAACAACACTATCAACAAGGCAGGTCCTACAGGCCCTAGTTTTGTCGCACCTTGACTACTGTGTGGTCAGGTGAACACAAAAAGGGACTTAGGAAAATTGGATGTACACAGAGAGCTAATATTAATAATATGCATGTCAATCTCTCCTGACTCAAAGTGGAGAAGAGATTGACATCATCACTACTTTATGAGAGGTATTGACATGTTGAGTGCGCCAAGCTGTCTGTTTGAACTACTGGCACACAGCTCGGACACCCATGCATACCCACAAGACATGCCACAAGAGGTCTCTTCACAGTCCCCAAGTCCAGAACAGACTATGGGAGGCACACAGTACTACATAGAGCCATGACTACATGGAACTCTATTCCAAGCAGTAACATTTTATTTAAAAAACAGATAAAAATACACCTTATGGAACAGCGGGGACTGTGAAGCAACACAAACATAGGCACGGACACAGGCATACACACACACACACAAACACACACACACACACACACAAACACACGATAACATATGCACTATACACACACATACACATGGATTTTGTACTGTAGATTTGCGGTAGTGCTGGAGTAGGGGCCTGAGGGCACACCGTGTTGTGACATCTGAGAATGTGTTATAATGTTTTAAAAAAGTGTATAAACTGCTTTAATGTTGTTGGATCCGAGGAAGAGTAGCTAATGGAGATCCATAATCAATATAAATCTCCTCCATTACCATTTAGATGTTGGTTAGCATTCTATTTCGGTTGTGTGTCTCCTAAATCCATGGCTTCATCTGAAAGCCAACTGCGATGTTTCTCCAACAAGACAAACACACAAAAAATACACACACTCAAACAAACAAACACACACACAAACACACACACACACACACACACACACACACACACACACGTTTATTCAATACACACACACGAGGGTTGAGTGTGCCTATCAAAGCGTTTCCTGTCAAAAATGTTCGTCAGTAATCAAAGTTCCTGATTGAATTTGAAAAGTGAGCCTATCCATGTCAATGACATTACATGCATGGCTCATGCAGTCTCATCAGACACAGATATGGTGTGTTTGTGTGTGTGTGTGTGTTTCTCTCCATGTGTGGTACAAGCCTGCTCCAGAGACAAGGCCATGAAAACACCAGCCCACAACACTACATAGTCGAGCTAGTAAAACACAAAGAATAACAGAGAGAGAGAGAGAGAGCGAGAGAGAGAGAGAGAGAGAGAGAGAGAGAGAGAGAGAGAGAGAGCGAGAGAGAGAGAGCGAGAGAGAGAGAGAGAGAGCGAGAGAGAGAGAGAGCGAGAGAGAGAGAGAGAGAGAGAGCGAGAGAGAGAGAGAGCGAGAGAGAGAGAGAGAGAGAGAGACAGGGAAAGTAAGACAGATTGAGGTAAAGAGGGCAAGAAGGAGGGTTTGAAAAACATTGGGAGAGAAAAAGACAGCGAAAGAGGGAATGGGAAAATGAGAGAGGGAGTGAGAGGGAGACTGTTAGATGGATTATTTGTGGTGGTGATTTGTCATAAACAGACCACAGGCTCTTACACAAGAGTCTGACTCAGCACACAGAGTGAACACAGAGGCTCTTTCAGTAACCAGGGGAATAACACGACTTGTGTGGTCGCTCTGTGTTTGTCTCTGTGTTTGTCTTTGTGTTTGTGTGTGTGAGTGTTGTTGCCCTAGTTGTACTTGTTTTGATTCATACAGTGTTCTACAGTGGCTGTCTATCAACAAGATAGTAGATAAACTGTACAATAACAGTGGTTACTTACTAAATTGTGGGTTGTGTATCGACCCTCTCTGCGCGGGTTAAGTGTTGTGTTTGCAACAGTGTTTCCCTCGCTGATACTTCGGCGGGGTGCCTAACTCTGTTGCCTCCAGCTCACTTGGTTTAGATGTGTTGGTGTGTAGCCTGCCACCCATCATGTTTTCTTTCTTTCTGCCCCTACAGAGAAATCTATGGAAAACACTCGTTCACAATTCCTTTTCTTCTCCTCTTTTAAAAATGCAATCTCTCTCCTCATCTAGCTTGGTTTAAAGCCTAATGGATATTCATTAGCTTGTCTCCTAGGAACCAATAGAAACACATCTGTTAGTAGCTGAATGGCTTAGATAGGCTGTGACCCCTGACCTTCTAAACCCTAGCTCATCAAGTCCAATTCCAATTTCAGATCATTTCGATTCCAATTCCCCTTTCCGGAAGGGGAATTGACACACACACACACACACACACACACACACACACACACACACACACACACACACACACACACACACACACACACACACACACACCACCCCTTATCCATACTCAATTTCCACTGACAGACCCCAAACATCTCCAGACCACAAATGGCTCGACCAATCAATGGCAATCTGTTAGGAAACAGATACACCCCCTTGTCAATATCCAGCATGGGCTAAATGAATGAGAGGTTGGGGGGCGGGAGATATGGAGATTGAGGGGGTGTGGAGGAGTTAAGGCGGTGATTGGCAGTTTGAGGTAGGTACATCATGCTTTGTTCAACTGGGATTTGCAGACTGGCCAGTTTTCTGATTAGTCAGTCATTGACGTGTAAAGGTCAAATGCCCCTTAGAACCAACTTCTCTGGTTTTAAACAGCCTACATCGCATCGATATGTGTTAGAAACATACATTCGAGTGTAAAAAAAATGCCTGCAAAGTGTAAATAGGATAATGTTGGTCATGAAGTCAGGCTCGTCCAAAACTGAGTTTTGTACGTGAGTTGGTCACGACTTACTGGAGGATTGGGTATGGATTACTTAAATACCCACTTTGCCAATGATGCCCAGTTGACCAGAGACAACACGGTGTGGTCCACCCCTCAGCTGCCATGTGGACATTTGTTGTCAAGTCTGCATATGGGTACAACAGACGCACATTTCACTCAGCAAATGGGTTTCCATAAAGTGTGGGGCGTTTCAACAATATTGCCAGATGGCCAGGAATGGATTACATCCGACACGGTCACTTCTGCTGCTTGTCAATCTTCAAACCACTGGTGTTGGTGAATGTTAGCTAAAACTGTAAGTGCCCATTTAAGGCGTAATCACATTTTTAAGAAACTGATACACTGTATCTATAAATGTATGTGGACACCCCCTTCAAATTAGTGGATTTGGCTATTTCAGCCACACCCGTTGCTGATAGGTGTATAAAATTGAGCACACAGCACATACAATTTGTCTGTCCTCGGTTGCAACGCTCACTACCGAGTTCCACAAGAACTGTTCGTCGGGAGCTTCATGAAATGGATTTCGATGGCAGAGCAGCTGCACACAAGCCTAAAATCATGCGCAATGCCAAGCAGCGATTGGAGTGGTGTAAAGCTTGCCACCATTGGATTCTGGAGAGGTGGAAACGTGTTCTCTGGAGTGATAAATCACGCTTCACTATTTGGCACAAATCTAGGTTTGGCGGATGCCAGGAGAACGCTACCTGCCGCAATGCATAGTGCCAACTGTAAAGTTTGGTGGAGGAGGAATAATGGTCTGGGGCTGTTTTTCATGGTTTGGGCTAGGCCCTTCAGTTTCCATGAAGGGATATCAACGTTACAGTATACAATTACATTCTAGACAATTCTGTGCTTCCAACTTGTGGCAACAGTTTGGGGAAGGCCCTTTCCTATTTCAGCATGACAATGCCCCAGTGCACAAAGCGAAGTCCATCCAGAAATGGTTTGTCGAGATCGGTGTGGAAGAACTTTAATGGCCTACACAGAACCCTGACGTCAACCCCATCGAACACCTTTGGGATCAATTGGAATGCCCACTGCGAGCCATGCCTAATCACCCAACATCAGTGCCCAACCTCACTAATGCTCTTGTGGCTGAATGGAAGCAAGTCCCCCCAGCAATGTTCCAACATCTAGTGGAAAGCCTTCCCAGAAGAGAGGAGGCTGTTATAGCAGCAAAGGGGTGCCCAACTCCATAGTAATGCCCATGATTTAAGAATGGGATGTTCGACGAGCAGGTGTCCACATACTTTTGGTAATGTATTGTATTTAGTGATAATAGAGTATCTATCTTTGATCGCCAATGACATTGTTGTGAATTCTGAAAAAGGCCTTTCGTAAATTCCTAGCGTTATCATGTTCCTCAATTAATTCAGCGAATATTGCATTGTCGAATCATACCAACTTTGTAAGAGCAGTCAAACAAAAGTCAAATGACCAAAGTTGTTAAGCTTGCTAGATAATCTCCTTTAACGAATGACAGTATATCTCCTAGAAATAGCTAAATTGAGTTGATGATTATACAGATATCAGATCAGCTCATGAATAACAGGGAGAGGAAGAGTGGAAATAGTTTAAATATCAAGGTATCTACACTCGTACCAACTCTGTTTTAAAAGTAGCCATATCTACACACATACCGTTTGTTGATAACACATTCTCTACCGAAGCTCTCATATGGACAGCAAGTACGGGGTCAAATGTTATAGCGGTATTTTGACATGCATAAGCGAACGATGTGCTTTGATAATGCAACCTATGGATTACAGAATAAAGTCATGAATTTTCATTTGAGACAGAATTTGGGGTTTCAGACTGATTGGGACTGGATAGGAATATAGCCTAGGCTCTAGGACAGGAGAAGAGAATTTACCCTCATGCCTGTCGGAATTGTTAACAGACGTAATGTCTGTGACAGAGATGCCTGCTATGCATTGAATTGTGCATAGACCTATCACATTTGTGACTCTCTGAAGAGTCACAATGGCAGCTCAAAGAGGCCCACATTATTTTATAGGCTGTACTGTAGGGGTTTACTGTAGGGTTTACTAACTGTTTTCGGGTCGCGTCCGGCAGTGTTAGGGCCTAGGCTAAAGGCTTCCATGCGACAACATGTTTGTATAATTGTTACGTTCCCCAGTTTCTGTTTTGTGGTTTTGTATGTGTGTTTCAGGATGGCTTCCTGAAATTCCCCCCAAGCAACTGATTGGTCGGCCGCATCAATGATTGGAGAGCTGACCCCGCCCCCTCGTCAGGACACAGCTGTATCCCATTAGACTCCTTCTCCAGCTATATAAGCCAGTGTTCTGTTGCTCAGAAGAGAGCTGAGGGTGATATCCTGTGTTTGTTGTTTCTCAGATAGAGCTGATGGTGATAGCCTGTGTAGGTTGTTTCTTAGAAAGAGCTTATTGTTATATCCTGTATTGGTTGTGGCTCAGAGAGAGTTTCTTGTATGTCCTGTGTTGGTTGTTGCGCAGAGGTATAATTTGTTTGCCAGTATTTTGTAGCCGGTCCTACTAAGGTATTTCTATGACAAAAGGACTGTTTTTGATTATAGAAAGTGTTTGTATTCTGTTTCATTTGTTCCCATGGGGGGAAGGGGAAGACACCTAGGGAGTGCTTAGGCAAGAAGCCTGCGGGCATACGTAACCCGTAGTATTTACTGTCTATACACTAGGTTAGACCTGGGCGGACCACCCCCTGTATTTTGGCTAGTGCACCAGGTGGTGTTAAGATGGGTAAGGTAGGAGAGGGGGCTTCGACATTTACTTTCTTTGCTTTGGTTCCGTCCAGACCCTTTTCCCCATTATTACAGTGTGACAGAATAAATTCCCTGTAAACGGTAACCTACTCTGCCTTTGTCATCCTTACTTGCACCTTCAATCCCATACCTCTTTCACACCACGGGGAGTTGAGTTGTAGCAGGGTGTTGTGTTCCCTCTTCCTAGAGGCTTACGTAACAATGTGCTATTTAATTTCTGTTAATCTGCTGCTGCGCATGTTGTATATTTTGGGGAATTGCATTAGTGCGACATTGGGGAAATTGTTGTAATTTCCCTGGTCTTGTCATTACATTTTTGTGGAAAATGTGAAGTTTTCCTGGGAGAGTCCAGGGATCACGGTTACCCATGTTAATCCCTAACTTGGATACTAGCTCGCAAGCTAACCATATGATGTAGCCAGCTTGCTTTCAATAGTGTTTCACATTACTGTGCCTTCAGAAAGTATTGATATCCCTTGACTTATTGCATACTTTGTTATGGCCTGCATTCAAAATTGATTACATTTGTTTCTCACCCATCTACACACAATACCCCATAATGAAAAAGTGAATGTTTAGATTTTTTTTGCAAATGTAAAGTATCTCATAAATATTCACACCCTTGAGTCAATACTTTGTGGAAACATCTTTGGCAGCAATTACAGCTCAGTCTTTCTGGGTAAGTTTAAGAGCTTTCCACACCTGGATTGTGCAACATTTGCCCATTCTATAAAAAATTCTTTAATCTCTGTCAAATTAGTCACAGATCATTGCTAGACAACAATGTTCAAGTTTTGCAATAGATTTGTCGAAACTGTAACTCTGCCATTCAGGAACATTCGCTGTCTTGGTAAGTAACTGGTATAGATTTGGCCTTGTTTTAGGTTATTGTCCTGCTGAAAGGTGAACTCCTCTCCCAGTGCCTGGTGGAAAGCTAACTGAACCAGGTTTTCCTCTAGGATTTTGCCTGTGCTTAGCCACCACCATGCTTGAAAATATGGAGAGAGTGATACTTAGTAATGTGTTATATTGGATTTGCACAAAACATAACACTTTGTATTTGTACAGGCTTCCTCCTTTAACCTCTGTCAATTAGGTTAGTATTGTGGAGTAACTACAATGTTGATCCATCCTTAGTTTTATCCTATCACTGCCATTCAATTCTGACAGTTTTAAAGTCACCATTGGCCACATGGTGAAATCCCTGAGCGGTTTCCGGAGAGGAAGGAAACGGAGTTAGGAAGGACGCCTGTATATTTGTAGTGACTGGGTGTATTGATACACCATCCAAAGTGTAATTAATAACTGCTCTATGCTCAAAGGGATATTCAATGTCTGCTTTTTCTTACCATCTACCAATAGGTGCCCTTTGCGAGGCATTGGAAAATCTCCTTGGTCTTTGTGGTTGAATCTGTTTGAAATTCACTGTTTGACTGAGGATATCATGACATAAGGCGAGACCCAGATGCAGACACAGGAAGCAGATGGCGTCTTACAATATTTATTAATCCAATAGGCTAAGGTGAGAGAGTGGTTGTGGACAGGCAAAAGGGTCAAAACCAGTTCAAAACCAGTTCAGAGTCCAAAAGGTACCGAAGGGCAGGCAGAATCAAGGTAGGGCAGGCAGGATGATCAGGCAGGTGGGAAAGTAGTCCAGGGTCAGGCAGGGGTCAAAACTGGGAAGAATAGCAAAAGGAGTATGGGAAAAACACGCTGGTTGACTTAACTAACATACAAAACAAACTGGCATAGAGAGACAGGAAACCAGGGATAAATAAACTGGGGAAAATAAGCAACACCTGGAGGGTGTGGAGACAATCACAGGAACAGGTGAAACAGATCAGGGCGTGACAGAGGAACCTTACATATCATTTTATGTGGGGTGTACAGAGATGAGGTAGTCATAAGAAAATTATGTTAAACACTATTACACACAGTGAGTCCATGCAACTTATTATGTGACTTGTTATACACATTTTTACTCCTTAACGTATTTAGTCTTGCCATAACTAAGGGGTTGAATACTTATTGACTCGAGACATTTCAGCTTTTGATTTTAAATAAATTTGTTACAATTTCAAAAAACATAAATCCACTTTGACATTATGGGGTATTGTGTGTAGGCCAGAGACAAAATCTAAATGCTGCATTTAAATATCAGGCTGTAACACAACAAAATGTGGAAGTAGTCAAGAGGTGTGAATACTTTCTGAAGGCCCTGAAGCTAGCTAGCTCACATCTGCCTGTAGTTGAACCCATGGGTTGAGGCAAACTGTCATTTCCTTGATGGAGTGTCATACTGCTACCTGACTGCACCTGTCCATAACATGTAATACATTACATGGATGGAAGGGACTTCATCACCCACTGGAGACTTTGAAGACAGATCCTTACCCAGAGAGCAGTGGATGTCAGTGTGTGGTTAGACAGCCAAATCCTTAAAGCAAATAGACAAGTAGAATGCCATTCTGGTTCTGGTTAGACAGGTGAAGTTGTACTCTACACACAACTTATTTTTATGTGCTGGGTCTGTGTAGGCATACTTTATAAGCAAATCAATATGATATTTACGGAATACCTTTGTCTTTGTAACACAAAAACACTCATTGATGTTTAGTCAGCAGACATAAGGAGAGACGAGACAAAACAGTTGTAGAATATTGTGTTAGAGGACAGCTGAGCTGACTCAAGATCGGGCATTCAACACACAGTTGATACTGTTTCCACGGTAACATACAGTTGAAGTCGGAAGTTTACATACACTTAGGTTGGAGTCATTAAAACTCATTTTTCAACCACTCCACAAATTTCTTGTTAAACTATAGTTCCGGCAAGTCGGTTAGGACATCTACTTTGTGCATGACACGTAATTTTGCAACAATTGTTTACAGACAGATTATTTCACTTATAATTAATTCACTGTATCACAATTCCAGTGGGTCAGAAGTTTACATACACTAAGTTGACTGTGCCTTTAAACAATTTAAAGGCAATGCTACCAAATACTAACTGAGTGTATGTAAACTTTTGACCCACTGGGAATGTGTTGAAAGAAATAAAAGCTGAAATAAATCATTCTCTCTACTATAATTCTGACATTTCACATTCTTAAAATAAAGTGATCTTAACTGATCGAAGACAGGGAATTTCTACAAGGATTAAATGTCAGGAATTGCGAAAAACTGAGTTTAAATGTATTTGGTGTATGAGAACTTCTGACTTCAACTGTATATTTACAAGATGTAATGAAACTCAGTTGCAAGCTACTTTTGTAGCAAGGTGTTGTAGAATAAGTGTCTTATGAAACACATTCCAGACACTGGCTCTTGCCGTCTTGTTATAACTGATTTGACAGGGAAATATTAGCTAGATTGGATAGGCAGCTGCAGCTACTGTATCACCAAGCTATGCTAGCTAGCTGCTGCCAGCTTGGCTAAACACAAGGTCAGCGCAGGCTTTAGCCTACACATAGAACTGAGTTTGCTGACCACCTTGAGATTGCGAGTCAGTCAAGAGGGGAGAAGTCCTCAATTTCAAAACTTTTTTCTCTCCATAGCAAAGCTATATTAACTTACTCAGTAATGTCCTTGTTTGTTGTGATTGACTGGCAAAGACACACCCAACAAACACCCACATCAAACCACACCCCCAAGACAACTCTTGTTTGCCTTCATTCATGGCTGCAAGCATTTCTTAATGAGCACTGAAGAAAAACATAGTCAAATCAGGATGTGCAGCCGAGGGTTATTATAGTTTTTTGTTTTTATATACATTTTTATTTCTATTCGTTTTCATTTTTTTGTTTAGTTTCAGTTAGTTTTTCAACCTAATTTACATTGGATATTGAGCCAGCACTGAAGGTGGTGGTAAGTCATCAATATTAGCTTTACACTTTGTTCAATCATCAAAAGAAAAAGAAAATGGACTACTTTAAAATGGAGATTCCCATGCTGTCACAGACACCATTATGACACAGATACAGCGTTGCAATCTCTATACATTTCAATGCCCTGTTCCAACTGAAGCAGGTACCTTCGGAAAGTATCCAGACCCCTTGACTTTTTCCATATTTTGTTGCGTTACAGCCATATTTTAAAATTGATTAAATCGTTTTTTTCCCTCATCAATCTACACAAAATATCCCATAATGACAGAGTAAAAACAGTTTTTTAGACATTTTTGCAAATTGACTCAAAACTTGCTGAAGCACCTTTGGCAGCAATTACAGCCTCGAGTCTTCTTCTTCTACAAGTTTGGCACGCATGTATTTGGGGAGTTTCTCCCATTCTTCTCTGCAGATCTTCTATAACTCTGTCAGGTTGGATGGGGAGCGTCACTGCACAGCTATTTTCAGGTTTCTCCAGGTTTAAGTCCGGGCTCTGGCTGGGCCACTCAAGGACATTCAGAAACTGGTCCAGAAGCCACTCCTGCGTTGTCTTGGCTGTGTGTTTAGGGTCATTGTCCTGTTGGATGGTGAATCTTCACCCCCAGTCTGAGGTCATGAGCTCTCTGGAGCAGGTTTTCATCAAGGATCTCTCTGTACTTTGCTCCGTTCATCTTTCCCCTTGATCCTGACTAGTCTTCCTGTCGCTGAAAAATATCCCCAGAGCATGATGCTGCCACCACCATGCTTCACGCTTGGCATTCAATCTTGGTTTCATCAGACCAGAGAATCTTGTTTCTCATGGTCTGAGAGTCTTTAGGTGCCTTTTAGCAAACTCCAAGCGGGCTGTCATGTGCCTTTTACTGAGGAGTGGCTTCCGCCTGGCCGCTCTACCATAAAGGCCTGATTGGTGAAGTGCTACAGAGATAGTTGTCCTTCTGGAAGGTTCTCCCATCTCCACAGAGGAAATCTGGAGCTCTGTCAGTGATTATCGGGTTCTTGGTCACCTCCTTGCCTTGACCAAGTCCCTTCTCCCCCAATTGCTCAGTTTGGCCGGGCGACCAGCTCTGGGAAGACTCTTGGTGGTTCCAAACTTCTTCCATTTAATGATGGAGGCCACTGTGTTCTTGTGGACCTTCAATGCTGCAGACATTTTTTGGTACCCTTTCCCAGATCTGTGCTTCGACACAATCCTGTCTTGGAGCTCTATGAACAATTATTTCGACCTCATGGCTTGGTTTTTGCTCTGACATGCACTGTCAACTGTGGGACCTTATATAGACAAGTGTGTGCCTTTCCAAATCATGTCCAATCAATTAAATTTACCACAGGTGGACTCCAATCATGTTGCAGAAACATCTCAACGATGATTAATGGAAACAGGATGCACATGAGCTTAATTTCGAGTCACATAGCAAAGGTTCTGAATACTTATGTATATAAGGTAATTCTGTTTTTTATTTTATTAAGTTTGCAAAAATTTAGAAAAATCTGTTTTTGGTTTGTAATTATGGGGTGTTGTGTGTAGATTGATGAGGGAAAAAAATAATTTAATCAATTTTAGAATAAGGTTGTACGTAACATAATGTGGAAAATGTCAAGACGTCTGAATACTTTCCAAATGCACTGTATGCTTTAACTATAGATATGTATAGAGGACTCTAGTGCCCAAAAGCCTGTTTTAGCATGGGCAGCTCCATTGTAGTCAACTGGGGTGTTCCTGCAGTCGAATTACCAAATCGCCCTCTAGTGGCATCATGGGTGGAATGTTATTAATATTTTTTATGATGTCATATTTAATAAGATTATAAAAAAATGAAATAAAAAACGAAAACGCAGTGTTTTTATGTCAAATAGTTTTGTTTTATTTCAGTCTTCTGTGATTTATATAAATTGTTATATTGAGATGCAAACTCAAAATTGAATACATTTCAACTCTATATCTGACATGGTACAGGTGTCTCCTTTTTTAAGCCCATAACCATGTGTGTGAGGTGTATACTTTTGTTTCAAAGTAGATTTGTTTAAGACTGCCAAGAAACTTTCTGTGTGACCCTGATTTAGCCCACTGCAATATTAATTTTTAACACAGAGGAAGCTCCAAGAAGTTGCTGGTTTCCACAAGTGAAATGATAAGGAATTATAATACATTGTTGATGTGTTGTCACATCTGGTGGCATCTGATCAATCTGGAGGCTCCTGGGGGTTTCAGAGAGAGTGGGGACAGAAAAAGAGAGTCTTATGTTTGGATGTTTAGAGTCTGTGAAGTGGAGCTTGAGGTTAGAGGTCAAGAGCTTATATTGAATTTGTGTGGGTGTGTGTGTGTGTACTGTATATACAGTTGAAGTCAGAAGTTTACATACACCTTAGCCAAATACATTTAAACTCAGTTTTTCACAATTCCTGACATTTACTCATAGTAAAAATTCCCTGTGTTAGGTCAGATAGGATCACCAATTTAGTTTAAGAATGTGAAATGTCAGAATAATAGTAGAGAGAATGATTTATTTCAGCTTTTATTTCTTTCATCACATTCCCAGTGGGTCAGAAGTTTATATACACTCAAATAGTATTTGGTAGCATTGCTTTTAAAATTGCTTAACTTGGGTCAAACGTTTCAGGCAGCCTTCCACAAGCTTCCCACAATAAGATGGGTGAATTTTGGCCCATTCCTCCTGACAGAGCTGGTGTAACTGAGTCAGGTTTTTAGGCCTCCTTGCTCGCACACGCTTTTTCAGTTCTGCCCACAAATGTTCTATAGGATTGAGGTCAGGGTTTTGTGATGGCCACTCCAATTCCTTTACTTTGCTGTCCTTAAGCCATTTTGCCACAACTTTGGAAGTATGCTTGGGGTCATTGTCCATTTGGAAGACCCATTTGTGACCTAGGTTTAACTTCCTGACTGATGTCTTGAGATGTTGCTTCAACATAGCCACATCATTTTCCTGCCTCGTGATTCCATCTATGTTGTGAAGTGCACCAGTCCCTCGTGCAGCAAAGCACCCCCACAACATGATGCTGCCACCCCCATGCTTCACAGTTGGGATGGTGTTCTTTGGCTTGCAAGCCTCCCCCTTTTTCCTCCAAACATAATGATGGTCATTTTGGCCAAACAGTTCTACTTGTGTTTCATCAGTCCAGAGGACATTTCTCCATGTGCAGTTGCAAACATTAGTCTAGCCTTTTTATGGCGGTTATGGAGCAGTGGCTTCTTCCTTGCTAAGCGGCCTTTCAGGTTATGTCGACATAGGACTCGTTTTACTTTTGCACCTGTTTCCTCCAGCATCTTCACAAGGTGCTTTGCTGTTGTTCTGGGATTGATTTGTGCTTTTTGCACCGAAGTACGTTCATCTCTAGGAGATAGAACGGGTCTCCTTCCTGAGTGGTATGATGGCTGTGTGGTCCCATTGTGTTTATACTTGCATACTATTGTTTGTACAGATGAACGTGGTACCTTCAGGCTTTTGGAAATTGCTCCCAAGGATGAACCAGACTTGGGAGCAATTTATTTTCTGAGGTCTTGGCTGATTTCTTTTGATTTTTCCATAATGTCAAGCACAGAGGCAGTGAGTTTGAAGGTAGGCCTTGAAATACATCCACAGGTACACCTCCAATTGACTCAAATGATGTCAATTAGCCTATCAGAAGCTTCTAAAGCCATGGCATCATTTCTGGAATTTTCCAAGCTGTTTAAAGGCACAGTCAACTTAGTGTATGTAAACTTCTGACCCACTGGAATTGTGATACAGTGAATTATAAGTGAAATAATCTGTCTGTAAACAATTGTTGGAAAAATTACTTCTGTCATGCACAAAGTAGATGTCCTAACCGACTTGCCAAAACTATAGTTTGTTAACAAGAAATTTGTGGAGTGGTTGAAAAACTAGTTTTAATGACTCCAACCTAAGTGCATGTAAACTTCTGACTTCAACTGTATGTGTGTGCCTGTGTGTGTGTTTTTTCGTGTGTGCGTGTGTGTTTGTACATCTTGTCATGTGTGCCTCTATGTGTGTATGCTTTCAGTCCTGCTCCCAGTAATTAGATGCAGTTCCCCCACTACCATTGATCAAGGTCTGATTCTCCTTGAGAACATAAAGAGAAAATAAACCCTTCCCAGCTTTGACCACTGGAACCATGGCGACAGAGAGAGACCCCATGTGATGGTGATTCCTCAACCTATACGTGTTCCAAGCCATAGAGAGGACATCGCTTCACACAATGCATCATGCAAATTAAGCTGATCTCTATATGAAGCTTACTGTACTGTGGCTGGATAGTACACACGCTATAGTGCAGACACACACTACTCACATTCGTTGCACTGAAGGACAATGTTATTGATGGCATACTCAGACTGAAGTATGACTCACTCAGAATAGGACAGACAAAAACATGTATGATGGAACTGTTTTATAGTCAACCCCTTGGGGAACAGTCCGGGGCAAATCTCAGGAATAGAACAGGAATAACAACTCACTGCTCCAATGCTCAGTGTAACATAGAACGCGTTTCCAAAGCTAGTCTCAACTCCAACACTGTATATTTCTGTGTGAGAATGTTGCATTGATTAGGGAACATTGTATTAATGTGGCTTTTATGGGCTTTATTGCCCTATTAATCACATGAGTCATTGAGAACTGTCTGCCACATGTACTTTGAGCATGCCGTGTGTGTTTGTGTGTGTTTTATAACTGAGCTCTTATGTTTTCTTTCAGTCCATCAATATAAATCACTTTTTCTCACAGATTACCACATATGACATTACTGCAGGAGGACCCCGGTGTTCTGTACTGAAACACACACATGCATGCACACACACACACACACACACACACACACACACACACACACACACACACACACACACACACACACACACACCCATGCATTCATGCACGTACACACACACACTCTCTCACACACACACGCACAAACACACACATTTGTAACAGATCATGTGGACTCTGACAAGATGATGCAATTATGACCCAGCTCTCTCTCTCCCTCTGTGTGGATGTGTGTGTTTGTGTTTATCTGTATGATGCTGAGTGAGAGAGGGAGGGAGTGTGTGTGTGTGTTTGGGTCAGTGTGCGTGTGAGTCCCTACGTGTGTGCGTGTGTTGTTGCAGAGAGACAAACATGCCGTTGTAGCTGTAAATCATCTGTGTTCTTACTAACTGAGGTTTGACCCACATAACTCTGTAATTCATGGTGGCTTTTAGGCTCTTAGTTATTCAGATAGACCAGAAAATATCACCCTGTCTGCATAGGATATCAATTAAATGTAGCATCTTAGTATGAACTGCATCTCCCGTCCTTAATAATGATTTATGGAGTGTAAACATTGCTAATGGTATGCAGACTTATGTCTCCCATATCGGTTAGAAGGTCAACTAACGCACGCACGCGGGCACGCACGCACGCACGCAGGCCCTCACTAGAGTTCATAAGGGTCCCAGTTTAAAGCAGTGGCCCTGGGCTAGGAGATAAGGGGATACTGTTAGCAGCTGTTGGAGAAGCTGATGTGTCATTCAATTGTGATTTTGCCATTGTAATTGTTTGTTAGATACTTTTTAGACTACAAATGCTATGATCATATGTTATCCATTTGTTTGCCTTTTTGTATGTTCCTTGTATACCATTTTTTTAACATTTCAGTTAACCAATGATATTAGGCCATACTTGGCCATGATTACAAACACCTGTGTGTCTCTTGACACTATATAAATGACTCATCTCTCAGTGTTTGTGATGATACCCTGATGAAGACAGCTTAGCTGTCGAAACGTTGGTTATTAAAATTTTTGCATCTGAGCTCTTAGAGTGTGCGGCTTTCCTTTATTTTCTAGTGATGTGTCATTCAAACCTACATTAGAGACAAAACAGCCTGAGCACTGATTCATCGTGTGTTTGCTCCTCCACCTTGTCTCTTCGACTCCTCTTCATTAGATGAGGGCCTTTTGCGTCATTTTAATGTAACTGTCTGGTCTCTGTATTAAAATGTCACAGTCCTCTCCCCCTGTGAGCTCTGTTTATTTTGCCAGCTGTCCCCTCTGACAATCCTGGGACACTTTTACTGAAGAAGGACAGAAGAAATGAATCACACAGGCAAAGTCGCACATACAAATGCAGATCAGCAAATAGTCACACTAAAATCACCTTGCTATCTTATGGTTTATTTATGCGGAACCCGTTTTGTGGTCATGGTTACGCTACGTACCAGGGGAGGCTGCTGAGGGGAGGACGGCTCATAATAATGGCTGGAACGGTTCGAATGGAATGGCATCAAACACCTGTGTTTTATGTATTTGATAACATTCCACTGATTCCGCTCCAGCCATTACCATGAGCCCATCCTCCCCAATTAAGGTGGCGCCAACCTCCTGTGGTATGTCCCTAGGCTCTCTAGGATATGGAGTTCATAGCAAAGGAAAGTTGTTTTATCACTTTGTACATTCCAATGGAAATACAATCAACTACCCGCTGGGCAAAAACTGGTTGAATCAACGTTGTTTCCACGTCATTTCTACGCAAAACAATTCAATGGGATGACGTCGAATCAGTGTGGAAAACTGATTTGATTTCCAAAAAGTTGTCAACGTTAAATAATGTGGTATTTTTTCCACCAAACTTTTAACCTAAATCCAATGACACACTGATATGTTTACTTGATTTCATTAACTCACGTTAGTTGACAACTCAACCAAATGCAAATCAAAACTAGCCGTTGAAGTGACATTTGTGCCCAGTGGGTAGACATCTGAGTACTGGAGCATGTGAACACCTTTGTTAGGATTATAGTAAGTGAAAGAATGTGGTTTAAGGAACCAGAACTTACAGAGCAGGCTTTCGGTGTTGTGAAATGTCCTGAACATTACGGTATGTGGGCGAACCAGCTATACTGCCTCATGATGTTGTTTTATTCCTCTCTGTCACATACTAACTTATAGTTGGCCGTCTAGATGGCACTTAGTTAGGAGAACAGACACAGGTCTGAGAGGGACACACAGAGTCTTTACATTACTCTTATTTTACCATGCTAAGATGCAGGAGTATTTACTTACACTGAGTGTAGAAAACATTAAGCAAAACTTCCCAATAATATTGGGAAGGTTTTCAACAAATTGTTGAATGTTGCTTTTACAGTTGAAGTAGGAAGTTTACATACACTTAGGTTGGAGTCATTAAAACTAGTTTTTCAACCAAATTTCTTTTTTGGCAAGTCGGTTAGGACATCTACTTTGTGCATGACACAAGTAGTTTGTCCAGCAATTGTTTACAGACAGATTATTTCACTGTATCACAATTCCAGTGGGTCAGAAGTTTACATACACTAAGTTGACTGTGCCTTTAAACAGCTTGGAAAATTCCAGAAAATGATGTCATGGCTTTAGAAGCTTCTGATAGGCTAATTGACATCATTTGAGTCAATTGGAGGTGTACCTGTGGATGTATTTCAAGGCCTACCTTCAAACTCAGTGCCTCTTTGCTTGACATCATGGGAAAATCAAAAGAAATCAGCCAAGACCTCAGAAAATAAATTGTAGACCTCCACAAGTCTGGTACATCATTGGGAGCAATTTCCAAAATCCTGAAGGTACCACGTTCATCTGTACAAACAATAGTATGCAAGTATAAACACCATGGGACCACACAGCCGTCATACCCCTCAGGAAGGAGACATGTTCTGTCTCCTAGAAATGAACGTACTATGGTGCGAAAAGTGCAAATCCATCCCAGAACAGCAGCAAAAGACCTTGGGAAGATGCTGGAGGAAACAGGTACAAAGTATCTATATCCACAGCAAGGAAGAAGCCACTGCTCCATAACCACCATAAAAAAGCCAGACTACGGTTTGCAACTGCACAAATGTCCTCTGGACTGATAGAAAAGAACTGTTTAGCCATAATGACCATCGTTATGTTTGGAGGAAAAAGGGGAGACTTGCAAGCCGAAGAACGCCATCCCAACCGTGAAGCACCAGGGAAATTAATTTATGTCCTATCTGCTTGGAGATCAAAAAAGTTTACCCAAAATAATCTAGCAGTTTTATTAAACGTCTTATTGAAACATTCAGCAAACGTTTTAACTTCTTCAGGATTGGTGGGTCCCGTACAGGACGGTTGAGCTAACGCAGGCTAATGCGATTAGCATGAGGTTGTAAGTAACAAGAATGTTTCCCAGGACATAGACATATGCACTGTCCAATTTACAGTAGCTATTACAGTGAAATAATACCATGCTATTGTTTGACGAGAGTGCACAGTTTTGAAAATGAAAAGTTATTAATAAAAAAAATTGTCACATTTGGGCAGTCTTGATACAAAATTTTGAACAGAAATGCAATGGTTCATTGAATCAGTAGAAGACTTTGCACATACACTGCTGCCATCTAGTGGGCAATATATAAATTGCACCTGGGCTGGAATAATACATTATGGCCTTTATCTTGCATTTCAAAGATGATGGTACAAAAAAACATAAAATGGTAGTTTTTTTCTTTGTATTACCTTTTACCAGATCTAATGTGTTATATTCTCCTACCTTCCTTTAACATTTCCACAAACTTCAAAGTGTTTCCTTTCAAATGGTACCAAGAAAATGCATATCCTTGCTTCAGGACCTGAGTTACAGGCAGTTAGATTTGGGTATGTCATTTTAGGCGAAAATTGAAAAAAAGGGGCCTATCTTTTTAAGGAAGTTATTCAAAAACAAATAGCCTATCATTTATTTTCTCAGGGAGTTAATAAAAGCTACCAGGGAATCTTAAAAAGTACCAGAGTAAAACGTTCTCAGAAACTCCCTGCGACCTAAAAATAAACAGGCAATATGTTCAATTCTGTTCTCAAAAAATGATGTTGCTCCCACAAGCTGATTGGTGCAGCAGTCTAAAGGCACTGCATCTCAGTGCTTGAGGTGTCACTACAGACACCCTGGTTTGATTCCAGGCTGTATCACAACCGGCTGTGATTGGGAGTCCCATAGGGCGGTGCACAATTGGCCCAGCATCGTCCAGTTTTGGCCAGTGTAGGCCCTCATTGTAAATAAGAATTTGTTCTTAACTGACTTGGTCGGTTAAATTAATACTAATAATTTAAAAAAAGAAAAACTGTGTGAACCCAAAAACATACGTACCCACAACTTCTAAGGAACCAAATGTGCTAGCTGGGATTAGACTACTTTTTGACAGTACACTTCAAAAATTATTAACTGGCAAGCACCATTATGTACTGTACCAATTGATAAGAGGTAGCCACCAACTTAGTTGAATTTTTTTGCTTTTAAGTACCAGGATTAACCATTGTTGCTACATACACTACCGGTCAAAAGTTTTAGATCACCTACTGTTTCAAGGGTTTTTCTTTATTTTTCTTGTTTTCTACATTGTGGAATAATAGTGAAGACATCAAAACGATGATATAACACATATGGAATCATGTAGTAACCAAAAACAAATCAAAATATATTTTATATTTGAGATTCTCCAGATAGACACCCTTTGCCTTGATGACAGCTTTGCACACTCTTGGCATTCTCTCAACCAGCTTCATGAGATAGTCACCTGGAATGCATTTCAATTAACGGGTGTGCCTTCTTAAAGATAATTTGTGGAATTTCTTTCCTTCTTAAAACCTCTTAAGGATCGGACCCTTTTTTTTCAATTGTTGCTTAAAGTGACATACCCAAATCTAACTGCCTGTAGCTTGGGACCTTAAGCAAGGATATGCATATTCTGGATACCATTTGAAAGGAAACACTTTAAAATTTGATGGAAATGTGAAATTAATGTAGGAGAAAATAACACATTACATCTGGTAAAATATAATACAAAGAAAAAACATATTTTTTTGTTCCATCATCTTTGAAATGCAAGAGAAAGGCCATTATCTGACTTAGGACTCTTGGCACAATTTAGATTTTATCCACTAGTTGGCAGCAGTGTATGAGCAAAGTTTTAGACTGATCCAATGAACCATTGTAATTCTGTTCAAATGTTGTATCAAGTCTGCCAAATGTGCCTAATTGGTCAATATATACATTTTCAAGTACATAACTGTTCACTCTCCTCAAACAAAAGCATGGTATGTTTTCACTGTAATAGCTACTGTAAATTGGACAGTGCAGTTAGATTAACAAGAATTTAAGCTTTCTGCCCATATAAGATATATCTATGTCCTGGGAAATGTTCTTGTTACTTACAGTACAACAACATGCTAATCACATTAGCGCACATAAGCTCAATCGTCCCGCGAGTGGGACACTGATCTTTCGAGATCTTTAAGAGGTTTTAAAGTGTTTGAGCCAATCAGTTGTGTTGTGACAAGGTAGCGATGGTATACCAAGTCCATATAATGGCAAGAATAGCTCAAATAAGCAAAGAGAAACAACAGTCCATCGTTACTTAAAGACATGAAGGTCAGTCAATACGGAACATTTCAAGAACTTTGTTTCTTCAAGTGCAGTCGCAAAAACCATCAAGCGCTATAATGAAACTGGCTCTCATGAGGACCGCCACAAGAATGGAAGACCCAGAATTACCTCTGCTGCAGAGGATAAGTTCATTAGAGTTACCAGCCTCAGAAAGTATAGCCCAAATAAATGCTTCACAGAGTTCAAGTAACAGACACATCTCAACATCAACTGTTCAAAGGAGACTCTGAATCAGGCCTTCGTGGTTGAATTGCAGCAAAGAAACCACTACTAAAGGACACTAATAAGAAGAAGAGACTTGCTTGGTCCAAGAAACACGAGCAATGGACATTAGACTAGTGGAAATTTGTCATTTGGTCTGGAGTCCAAATTGGATATTTTTGGTTCCAACTGCCGTGTCTTTGTGAGACACGTGTGGGTGAACGGATGATCTCCGCATGTGTATTTCCCACCGTGAAACACGGAGGAGATGGTGTTATGGTATGGGGTACTTTGCTGGTGACACTGTCTGTGATTTATTTAGAATTCAAGGCATACTTAACCAGCATGGCTACCACAGCATTCTGCAGCGATACACCATCCCATCTGGTTTCGGCTTAGTGGGACTATCATTTGTTTTCAACAGGACAATGACCCAACATACCTCCAGGCTGTGTAAGGGCTATTTTACCAAGAAGGAGAGTGATGGAGTGCTGCATCGGATGACCTGGCCTCCACAATCCCCCGACCTGCACCAAATTGAGATGGTTTGGGATGAGTCGGACCACAGAGTGAAGGAAAAGCAGCCAACAAGTGCTCAGCATATGTGGGAACTCCTTCAAGACTGTTGGAAAAACATTCCAGGTGAAGCTGGTTGAGAGAATGCCAAGAGTGGGCAAATCTGTCATCAAGGCAAAGGGTGGCCATTTGAAGAATCTCAAATATTAAATATATTTTCATTTGTTTAACAATTTTTTGGATAGTACATGATTCCATATGGGTTATTTCAAAGTTTTGATGTCTTCACTATTATTCTACAATGTAGAAAATAGTACAAATAAGGAAAAACCCTTGAATGAGTAGGTGTTCTAAAAGAATGATGCTGTCAGATGAGACATCATCATATATCTTCCACGTCAGATTTATGGGAAAGCGATGATCATATGGGAAATAGAGTAAAATCAATCAAGTGCAGGAATCCAAGTGTTTATGGAGATTTGAATTGTATCATGCATTAGGGCAATACCCACTTTTCTTCATTTAACTTCTAAGGTTAGCAGATCTTCTTTTAGCATCCTAAAAATTGATTTAAAGTGTAGATACCAGATAAATGACCCTATCAGATATTTAGTTGGTGTTAGTGCTGTATGTTCTTTGTTAGTTTTCAATTGTACAATTTATGCTTCCCACATATAAAAACCACAAAGACTGCCGGAAAGGCCCAAACGCGAGATGGTAGCCTACTGTGCATGGTAAGCTGGTACGCACCAAGTTGTCCTTCAAGTTTTAATATGGAAAATGGCTGTGAGGATTTTTCTGTAATAATCACAACATTTTGACAAAATTATGATCTTTATAGAATAAATCTAATTTCATCAATTGCATCTTGAAAAATGTATTTGAGTGAACATTATCAAGCCAGCAGCAGGTGAAACAGAAAGGTTATTCTCTCCTCCCTTTCATCACGGTTTTAGCTTGCGGCTATCACTGTCTAGCTGGCAAGCTTTAGGATATACTATCCCATACCGGTGACAAACTTGGCTGTGTTATCAATATATAACAGTACAGAAACAATATCTCGCTCACTAATTTTGCCAGCTTGAAGGAAACAGCCACAAATTAATTCAGAAATTGAGCTAGCTAGCTATAGCAAACTAGTGTTAGCTGATGTCTCTTCAACAAGAAGCAACTGTGACAACATTGATCCTAAGATAAAAAATGTATAAAAAATTCACATCGAACAAAATCCACATTCCACCCACCCAAAGAAAGCCTGTCTCCAGGACTTCTACAAAATTACCCCAGAGACGTGATCAGATCCATGAGCAAAGCGTCACACTTCAATTTAGCCTGAAGGCAGGCTCTATAGCAAACTTCCCCCGGTGCCACAGACACCATCCAATGAGCCATCCACACACACAGAGAGCCAAGGTGCAGACAGCCAGCGACTCCCAAAACACAACTCATGTGACTAGCTCCAGAAACATACTTTCCCACTGAGCAAAATCCACAATCCACCCTCAAACCCAAACCCAACTTTTAGAACAATATAACAGTATTATAGAAAATATATTTAAGAGTTTGCAATTTGGGAATGTATTATTGGGTGCTCTAAGTTACTATTAAATGCATTTCTGGCATTGACAAATAGCTGCTATGTGCCCTTTAAAGGATTATGTTCATAAACATTGGTTTAGTAAATTTGCTAGCGTTATACATTACACAATCAACGTAGCTACTAGTTACGGATGCACAGGCTTTGGTCACGTTGTTCGAAAGCCTGGGGAAGATGTCAGCAGGAAGATCCTAGAGGTGGAATACGGTGTGGTGAAGAACAGTGGAGCAGTCAAGTACAGTGGAGTCCAGATGGAAACTAGCGACGTGTTGCCACTTGTCAAACCAATCAAATATTTTGAATGGGTGAAGCTCCAAACAAGAGGTCATGTTTCTGCATATTTGTCTGACTTGCAACAAGCTAGCTTGTATAACATACAACAATTGAACAATGCATTGCCTACTTAAACATTGTCCGACCAGATAAGAAAAGATGTCACGGATCCCCCCGGTACTGATGCTCATTCTGTTCACCAGGTCTACGTCACCGGCTGTCTAGGCTTCACTGAATGGGATTCATTATCATCAACCCCAGACTGTCTTGTCTGATTACACACACCTGCTTCCCATTTCCCCTGATTAGTATGTTATATATTTGCCATCTGTTCCCTCTGTCTTTGTCGGTTATTGTTCCCATGTCCGTTGGTCGTGTGAGTACCTATGCGTTAGTGCAGCTGTTATGCTGTGTGCTATATATATTGTGTATCACGGGTATCTTCCCGTGTCGTTCAACGAGGTTGACCCTCGCTCTTTTGTTTGGGTACAACCCAGTGTTTTTGTATACGTGTTTTTTTTAGGTATATTAAAAACCCCAATTGTGTATTCCTGCGCATGTCTCCAAAATCCTTGATACCAGCATGACAGAATAACTGACCCGCAAAATGGAGACGGCAGGAAAGACCGAGCTGGCGACCATTGTAGGGACAGTATAGCACCACGAGGACTGTCTCTCCAGACTCGGTATCGCCATGGAGAGTGTGCTGGCAACCATCCTGCGCTTGGAGGGGAGTGTGCAGTCCCTCCAGTTTCCACCACCGATTCCGGTACCAGCTCCCACACCGCGACCTACCTCCGTTCCATCGGAGCCTATCCACGGAATACCCCTGACCCTCCTGGAGCGCTTCAACAGCGCACCAGTAAGTTGCAAGAGGTTCCTTCTACAATGCGACCTGTACCTCGCTCGCTACGCCGTGGCTGTTTCCGGAAGAGACAGGGATGTTTCCGAAAGAGACAGGGTTGCCACCGTCATCTCGGTACTGTCCGGACGGGCCCTGGACTGGGGGAGCGCCTACAACGACCAATCAAGGAAAAACAAAAAGGAAAACGAGGAAATACCAATTTTTCTTAAGACATCATTTACTCAGTGCCAATGAAATTCAAGTGTTAAAAGGCTACACAGAAAGCCCACCCAATAGTCAAGTCAGAGATTTGAAAGGATGGCCTCGAGAGACTGACTGTATTAGCTTCCATGAGCCAAAAGGGATTTGTTTACATTACATTATTTCTTTAGTTTGGGAGTGCCAAGTTTTTTTCTCTCTCTTTCAGAGCTGAGGGCTATGTTGCTGGCTTCAAACCGGTCTGGTAAGAGTTCAGTCGGAAAGATTATGCTAAGGCAGAGAGGCCTTCGATGCTGCCAGAAGTACTGCCCCATGTGAGATTAAAGAGGGGAACATCAGTGTGAGGAGGATCACTCTGGTTGACAGTCCTGGCTGGTGGATAGAGCTGTGTTTGCGTGATACCAGTAAAATGTGGACTGCAGCACAGTGTCTCTATGTTCCCCTGGACCCCATGCTTTCATCCTCGTTGAGGTGGACTTATCGTTCACACATTCCTACAAAAGAGCAGTGGAGGAACACTATTGTTCTGTTTACCTAGGGAGAATGTCTGGGAGACACAAACATCAATGAATTCATTGAGAGTGAAGGGGAGGTCCTCCGGTGGCTTGTTGAGAAATGTGGGAACAGGTATCCTGTTCTCAGCAACAAGGATAGGGGTGATAACACTCAGGTCACAGAGCTGCTGGAGAAGATAGAGGAGATGGTGGCGGGAATCAGCATCAGCCAATTTCAAATTGAGAGCTCACAATTACAGGAAGAGGAGACGAAGAAAAAGGACATGGAAGAAACAGCTCAAGAGAGGTCCTTGAGAGCACAGGAGCAAATAAAAACACTGAAAGCACTTCTCAAAGGCTTGTCCCTTAAACATTAGCCCCTTTTTATAGACTAAATGTCTCTTTTGAGATATCAACAACCATGTGTACAATCAAGGTGTGATTGACCAGTCAGTCATTACTAGGCTTAACCTTTAAGGGAAAATCCACTCAAAAACAATATTTTGGTATTTTTTACATTAGTCCACTGTTGGACCTTTTGGAATGTTGAATACTGTGTATGATTTATGTATAGCACATGCTAACACGTGCAAAATGTTTACCGGCCTCAGAAACGCAGTCACGCCATAAAATGAAGTAAGAACCATAGTACTTAAAGCCCCAATAGTCTTTAAAATTGCATTTCAAAATCTTCACCGTATGTCTAAGAAATCACAGTGAGTGTTTATTATAATTGATTTCCTTGAGCCTCCTTTTGCCATTAAGATGCTCAGTTGATCGTGTGGGAGTATTGATACAAATATCTTTAAATACACAGCCCTGAATGGCGGATAGGATCGTCTAGACTCTAGAGCCTACCCCAATTACCCCTTTAAACTAAAAGGATAAGTAAGCAAATAAAAGATGACAGGTCATTGGGTCAGAATAATCAGATTGTGATGTCATCTTCCAATTGTTTCGTTCTGAACAAAACCACTCTTTTTTTATGTCCGTTCCTTCATTCCCGACCAGCTAAATATAGTTCTGAACCGGTTCCAATCCAAAAAAAGTAACAGTTTATATAGTTCATCTCTGTTCCTTTTTTTAACCTGTGAAATAATTTTTTTTTTTACATTTAGCTCATTCTATAACTTCACTAATCAGTGTGGACAGAGCAGGCAAGCTAGTTGTTTACATGTGTGATGTACAGACAAGTGTAGCTTATGGCGCAAGATGCTACTGACATTCTGCGGGTGGGGAGAGAGCAAGAGAGGGTTGAGGAGGAGGCTTGAAGCGCTGGGCATCTTGTTATAACAGGCATTATCTGAATTAGGTCCACAGAATTGTACCTAGGAAGAGCTGCTTCTATGGAGGAACTTTGAATGTCCTCTGAGCATTTCAACTCTATATCTGACATGGTACATCTTAGCCTATAACCGATGTTCCCTCTAAACTGTGCACATGCTCTGGCTTGCAGCTCCCCGGGACTACCACGCAGAAGAAATATCAGCCCGTGCAGAAAAGCACAAGATTCAACTTTCTAGAGGTTTCCCTGTTAGTTAACACTATCAACGTTTCCCTTTACTGTGGGAATTATGATGGAATCAACTCAATATTAGCCACTTTCAATGCAACATACCAAAACAAAGCAATCTATGCAAGAGATTTTGTTGTAGGCAGGACACATCGGAGTAGGATTCTATTGCATTGACAGGCACGACTCTAGACAGACCGGTGTGCCATAACCAATTAGAGCTGCAGTAGGCCTATATGCACTTTGAATGTCCCTAGTCCCGCAGGTAGTGTGGCAGGTAAGAACGTTGGGCCAGAAACTAAAAGGTTGCTGGATCGAATTCCCATGCTGACAAGGTAAAAATCGGTCATTCTACCCCTGAGCAAGGCAGTTAACCCACTGTTCCCTGGGCGCCGATGATGTCGATTAAGGCAATCCCCAGGACCTCTCTGATTCAGAGGGGTTGGGTTAAATGCGGAAGACACATTTCAGTTGAATGAATTCAGTTGTACAACTGATTAGGTATTCCCCTTTCCCTTTAATAAAAATATACCATTGTGTAACGATTGTCGTCTAATGAGGACCAAGACGCGGCGTGTGACGTGCTCATAATTACTTTTATTTAACTCTCAAACAACAAAACAACAAAACGACCATAAACAGGTGCAACATACACAAAACAGGAAACAACCACCCACAAAACACAGGAAAAAAACACCCCTGCTAAATAGGACCTTCAATTAGAGGCAACGAGGAACAGCTGCCTCCAATTGAAGGTCAACCCAAGAAACTAAACATAGAAATAGACACACTAGAACAAACATAGAAATATACTAACATAGAACATAAACCAAAAACCCCGAAACACATAAAACAAACACCCCCTGCCACGCCCTGACCAAACTACAATAACAAATAACCCCCTTTACTGGTCAGGCCGTGACACATTGCCATATATGGATCTGTACCATTAACTTGGAACTGGACTGTGTTTACGGCATGAGCGGTAGTGAGTAGATGCGCTTGTTTTGAGATCAAAGCGAGAGCTACATGTAGCCATGTGTGCATATTTGTAGATTTCTTCATATCCTTTGCTAGTTAGTGAGTTATTAGCCCAGTTATAGATACTTTGTAGTCAGCAATGGGGGAGTGATCGCTTGCTACAACAGAATAGCACATGTGCATTTCTAGACATCTTTGAAAAGTGAGCCAGGTAAATAGCTTTTGTCTTGAAGCGGCAGTGTTGTATTTTGAGACAAGCTTGAATAAGCTAAATAGCCAACAGGCAGAGGGTAGCATAATTTGCCTTATTCTCTGTAGTAATGGTATGGGAATAATACCTTTTATTTTGTAAAGTGGTTTCTTGCATCAAACATCATAACATCCTTTTCAGTCACCTGCTTAATGTCAAGCCATGCATGTTTTTTCCAAAAGTATCATGGAATGTAGGCCTACATTGAACACCACACATTGGCTGCTACTGTAGGCTGAACGATAGAACAACTATTTCCATGTTAAAATGTTATGGGATGCATTTTCTCCATTGTTTTTGATGGTAGGCCACTCTGGTTGCCCTACATTATGATGAAATAGCCACAGTAGCCTACTTGACCACTGGTAAAACTAACTTAAAGGGTTACAGCCTCAGTGCTCACAGTAAACTCCTGCCAGAAGTTGAACAACATTTTCACTACATTCAAGTTTGCACTCAGCAGACCTGAAATTTGTGTGTAAGGTGTATACTTTTGTAAATGTAAGACTACAAAGAAACGTTATGTGTGACCGTGATTTAGCCCACTGCAGTAAAAGGTTAACTAGCATTGAAAAAATGTATCCATTCTTCTCTAGCTAATTAAAAATCTCCTTCCCTAAGTTCTGAATCTGAGCTTGTAACGTTAGTGCAATAGCCTATGATTCAGAGGGCAGAGGGGCAGGTAGCCTAAACACGCACACACTGGAAAAGAGTTGCAGCTTGCAGGCAGACACTGGAAGAAGTTTCTGAGTGACGGAGTGTGCGCTTTGCATAGGCTCTTTGTTGCGTTTTTTTGTGGGACTAGAAAAAAAATGCCTGGTTCCCGGTTCAGTTTCTGTTTCTTAAAAATGAGGTTATTAAAACGGTTTTCGGTTCTGTTTCCTGAACCATTCCAACCCCTAGATGTCATGTTGTGGACCAAAAACACCTTCCATTTACATCATTTACATTTAAGTCATTTAGCAGACGCTCTTATCCAGAGCGACTTACAAATTGGTGCATTCACCTTAAGATATCCAGTGGAACAACCACTTTACAATAGTGCATCTAAATCTTTCGGGGGGGGGGGGGGGTAGAAGGATTACTTTATCCTATCCCAGGTATTCCTTAAAGAGGTGGGGTTTCAGGTGTCTCCGGAAGGTGGGGATTGACTCCGCTGTCCTGGCGTCGTGAGGGAGCTTGTTCCACCATTGGGGTGCCAGAGCAGCGAACAGTTTTGACTGGGCTGAGCGGGAGCTGTGCTTCCTCAGAGGTAGGGAGGTGAGCAGGCCAGAGGTGGATGAACGCAGTGCCCTTGTTTGGGTGTAGGGCCTGATCAGAGCCTGAAGGTACGGAGGTGCCGTTCCCCTCGCAGCTCCGTAGGCAAGCAGCATGGACTTGTAGCGGATGCGAGCTTCAACTGGAAGCCAGTGGAGAGAGCGGAGGAGCGGGGTGACGTGAGAGAACTTGGGAAGGTTGAACACCAGACGGGCTGCGGCGTTCTGGATGAGTTGTAGGGGTTTAATGGCACAGGCAGGGAGCCCAGCCAACAGCGAGTTGCAGTAATCCAGACGGGAGATGACAAGTGCCTGGACTTCAGCTTGAGGTGGTGAGCTGATATGTCTGCCAGACATGCAGAGATGCGATTCGCCACCTGGTTATCAGAAGGGGGAAAGGAGAAGATGAATTGTGTGTCGTCTGCGTAGCAATGATAGGAGAGACCATGTGAGGATATGACCGAGCCAAGTGACTTGGTGTATAGTGAGAATAGGAGAGGGCCTAGAACAGAGCCCTGGGGGACACCAGTGGTGAGAGCACGTGGTGCGGAGACAGATTCTCGCCACGCCACCTGGTAGGAGCGACCTGTCAGGTAGGACGCAATCCAAGCGTGGGCCGCGCCGGAGATGCCCAGCTCGGAGAGGGTGGAGAGGAGGATCTGATGGTTCACGGTATCAAAGGCAGCAGATAGGTCTAGAAGGATGAGAGCAGAGGAGAGAGAGTTAGCTTTAGCAGTGCGGAGAGCCTCCGTGACACAGAGAAGAGCAGCCTCAGTTGAATGCCCAGTCTTGAAACCTGACTGATTAGGATCAAGAAGGTAATTCTGAGAGAGATAGCAGGAGAGCTGGCCAAGGACGGCACGTTCAAGAGTTTTGGAGAGAAAAGAAAGAAGGGATACTGGTCTGTAGTTGTTGATATCGGAGGGATCGAGTGTAGGTTAGAAGGGGTGCAACTCTCGCTCTCTTGAAGACGGAAGGGACGTAGCCAGCGGTCAAGGATAAGTTGATGAGCAAGGTGAGGTAGGGGAGAAGGTCTCCGGAAATGGTCTGGAGAAGAGAGGAGGGGATAGGGTCAAGTGGGCAGGTTGTTGGGCGGCCGGCCGTCACGAGACGCGAGATTTCATCTGGAGAGAGAGGGGAGAAAGAGGTCAAAGCACAGGGTAGGGCAGTGTGAGCAGGACCAGCGGTGTCGTTTGGCTTAGCAAACGAGGATCGGATGTCATCAGCCTTCTTTTCAAAATGGTTGACGAAGTCATCCGCAGAGAGAGAGGAGGGGGGAGGGGGAGGAGGATTCAGGAGGGAGGAGAAGGTAGCAAAGAGCTTCCTAGGGTTAGAGGCAGATGCTTGGAATTTAGAGTGGTAGAAAGTGGCTTTAGCAGCAGAGACAGAAGAGGAAAATGTAGAGAGGAGGGCGTGAAAGGATGCCAGGTCCGCAGGGAGGCGAGTTTTCCTCCATTTCCGCTCGGCTGCCCGGAGCCCTGTTCTGTGAGCTCGCAGTGAGTCGTCGAGCCACGGCGCAGGAGTGGAGGACCGAGCTGGCCTGGAGGATAGGGGACAGAGAAAATCGAAGGATGCAGAAAGGGAGGAGAGGAGGGTTGAGGAGGCAGAATCAGGAGATAGGTTGGAGAAGGTTTGAGCAGAGGGAAGAGATGATAGGATGGAAGTGGAGAGAGTAGCGGGAGAGAGAGAGCGAAGGTTGGGACGGCGCAATACCATCCGAGTAGGGGCAGAGTGAGAAGTGTTGGATGAGAGCGAGAGGGAAAAGGATACAAGGTAGTGGTCGGAGACTTGGAGGGGAGTTGCAATGAGATTAGTGGAAGAACAGCATCTAGTAAAGATGAGGTCAAGCGTATTGCCTGCCTTGTGAGTAGGGGGGGAAGGTGAGAGGGTGAGGTCAAAGGAGGAGAGGAGTGGAAAGAAGGAGGCAGAGAGGAATGAGTCAAAGGTAGACGTGGGGAGGTTAAAGTCACCCAGAACTGTGAGAGGTGAGCCATCCTCAGGGAAGGAACTTATCAAGGCATCAAGCTCATTGATGAACTCTCCAAGGGAACCTGGAGGGCGATAAATGATAAGGATGTTAAGCTTGAAAGGGCTGGTAACTGTGACAGCATGGAATTCAAATGAGGAGATAGACAGATGGGTCAGGGGAGAAAGAGAGAATGTCCACTTGGGAGAGATGAGGATTCCAGTGCCACCACCCCGCTGGCTCGATGCTCTAGGGGTATGCGAGAACACGTAGGCAGACGAGGAGAGAGCAGTAGGAGTAGCAGTGTTATCTGTGGTAATCCATGTTTCCGTCAGCGCCAGGAAGTCTAGGGACTGGAGGGTAGCATAGGCTGAGATGAACTCAGCCTTGTTGGCCGCAGACCGGCAGTTCCAGAGGCTGCCGGAGACCTGGAACTCCACGTGGGTCGTGCGCGCTGGGACCACCAGGTTAGAGTGGCAGCGGCCACGCGGTGTGAAGCGTTTGTATGGCCTGTGCAGAGGGGAGAGAACAGGGATAGCCAGACACATAGTTGACAAGCTACAGAAGAGGCTACGCTAATGCAAAGGAGATTGGAATGACAAGTGGACTACACGTCTCGAATGTTCAGAAAGTTAAGCTTACGTTGCGAAAATCTTATTGACTAAAGTGACGAAAATGCTAGCTAACTAACACAACACTACACTAATCAAGTCGTTCCGTTGTAATGTAATAGTTTCTACAGTGCTGCTAGTCGGTAGAGGTTGGCTATTATACAAAAGCAACTTTGTAGCTAGCTAACATAACATAACACTAATCAAGACATTCCTTTGTAACGTATTTAGTTTCTACAATGCTGCTCGTCGGTAATAGTTGGCTGGGTATGGAACAATGGCGTCGCGGGGGACGGAAATAGCTGGCTAGCTAACCTAGCTATTACTAAACTACACAATTATCAAGCTATGACAAAGACAGCTATGTAGCTAGCTAGCTAACACTGCACTAGTCAAATCGTTCCGTTGTAATGTATTAGTAATTACAGCGCTGCTAGTCGGTAGCGGTTGGCTAGCTAGCGGTGTTGACTAGCTAGCAGCTAGCAGGCAGCAGTGTTGACTACGTTAGGAGGACGAAAAAATAGCTGGCCTCGATAATTACTCTAATTACTCTAAACTACACAATTATCTTTGATAGCTAAGAAAAAATTGTTCAGATCAAACAAACCAAACCGTTGTAATGTAAAGAAGTGTAATATTACCTGTGGAGCGAAGCGAAATGCGACTGCTCGCTCCGGACCGGAAGTAAACCCACCAAAGCAGGCTGAAATTCCAGGTGCTTTTTACTCTCCAAAAGCTCTTTATCATAATTATTACAATTTCAGAATGTTATTTTGACCTCATAGAGTGGAAATATCATAAAAAATAACTGGAACATCACATTTTTGATTGCATTGCCCCTTTAATGGGAAGTACTATGGATATGCCTATGTGTGTCTGTCACATGGAATGACGCTGGAGAGACGAAGCAGGTATGGGGTGTCAAACATTTAATATGGAACGGACATGGAACGAGACAGGAACAGCGTCAGCACACAAGAAAACAAAGACAAAAAACAATTAATGCAGAAGCGGGGAACAGAGCTGTGGAACTGACAAATATAGGGGAGGTAATAACAGGTGATGAGTGAGTCCAGGTGAGTCCAATATCACTGATGCGCGTGACGAGAGAAGGCAGGTGTGCGTAAATGATGATGGCAGGAGTGTGTGATGCAGGGCAGCCTGGCGCCCTCTAGCGCCAGGGGGGAAGAGCGGGAGCAGGTGTGACAGTACCCTCCCCTCTAGGGGAGGGCGAACCGGCCGAGACATGGGCGCTGGGCAAGCCGGTTGGGGGGTGGAAGCCCGATGAACCGGCAGGAGCGTGGGAGCGTGGTGAGTTGGCTGAGGCATGGGAGCCTGATGATCCGGCTGAGGCAAGGATACCTGTCGATCCCGCTGCTACGAGGGAGCCCGATGATCCAGTGGAGCGTGACGTGGAATGGAAACCTGCCAAGCCAACCGAGGCAAGGAAACCTCTCGAGCCAGCCAGGGCGTGGAAGCCCGACGGGCTGGCTTAGGCACCCCCGGTTCCATCGGTAGTAGAATCCAACCCTGACGTCACCAAAAAAAAAAAAAAAAAATCCTGGGCCGGCTGGGCGAACAAGACCTGACGATCCGGCTGAGGCCCGACGTGGGATGGGCGCCTTCCAAGCCAACCGGGGCAAGGAAACCTCACGAGCCAGCTAGGGTGTGGAAGCCCGACGAGCTGGCTAGGCACCCCCGGTTCCATCGACGGCGACCCAGAGCCGACATCACCACAAACCGGAACGCCAGTACTCCCCGATGCTTCGTATGTTGGCTGATGCATTCTGTCACATGGAATGACGCTGGAGAGATGAAGCAGGTACGGGGAGTCACACATTTAATATGGAATGGACTTGGAACGAGACAGGAACAGCATCAGCACAAGGGTAACAAAGACAAAAAACTATTAATGCATCAGCAGGGAACAGAGCAGGGGAACTGACAAATATAAGGGAGGTAATAAACGGATGATGAGTGAGTCCAGGTGAGTCAAATATCGCTGATGCGCTTGACGAGGGAAGGCAGATGTGTGCGTAATTGATGAGGGCAGGAATGCGTGATGCAGGGCAGCCTGGCGCCCTCAAGCGCCAGGGGGGAAGAGCGGGAGCAGGTGTGACAGTATCAAACATATAATACTAATGATTAACTGATAAGAACCCTTTAATCTATCTAGGTGGTGCTGCACATAATCTGTCGAAAATCCAAATTCTACAGCTGAGTTGGGTCTTTGCCGGACAAGGTTTTGCAGCAAACACCATCTTAGACACAGGAGAGTTTGGTCCTGGAAGACAAACTAAGACATGTACAAGACATACTGGTGAGGTGGCTGGGAGGCAAGTCACTGTGGTAGATACACCAGGCTGGTGGAATTACCTCCCAGCCCAATTTACACACAACAAGGTCAAAGATGAGATCTTGAAAGAAGTCTCTGGGCTCTCTGGGCACCCCGTGCCATCCTCCTGGTGGTCCCTGCAGACACGGCATTCACCGAAGAACAAAAAACAGAACATACATGAGAACATGGCTATGTTTGGAGAGGGAGTCTGGAGACACGCTATTGCGCTCTTCACATGGGAACATATCCATTGAGCAACACATTGAGAGTGAAGGAAAAGCTCTCCAGTGGCTTGTTGAGATATGTAGGAACAGGTATCATGTTCTCAACAATAAGACCAGGGGTGATGGCACTCAGGTCACAGAGCTGCTGGAGAAGATAGAGGAGATGGTGGCAGGAAATAGTTTTTCCATACCACAGATATCCAGAGCAGTATAAAGGCGGATGATGACAGCATTAGCGCGATCACTCTGGAATGGAGGAACCAAGGGAGATGAATGGAGGGGAAATCCCTTCACCTATGACAGGTCTGTCATTCTAATTTCACACAGCAGCATTGGGGGCATTTTCAGTAGCTTCCTCTTGTGTAAGATGTTTTCCGCAGGTCACAAAAATAATGATTACGATAGCACTCGTTCAATTCAACTGTTAGCTGGTTAAAACTGGTTACACCTATATATTTGGGACCTGTCTCCACAACCTTGAGTTAGCCAAATCTGGGACTTATTGAGGTGTGAGTTATCAAGGTGGGGGGTGTAGGATTATTTCAGTTCTCTCAATGACCACCTCTGCAAACGCGTTTGCTTATTTGCAAAGAAACGCAGCAAGGCTACGTGCGTGTCTATCAAGCTACATTGCGAAGCTTTCGCTCTCCATTGAACTTTCTCCTAACATTATTACATTTTGTTTTGTGTTTGTATTTTTTTGGCATTTAACAATTCATGTTTTTACATCAACCACTTCTGCCCACACTGACCCTCATCCAAGATCTGTGGTTGGAAATCCAGTTGGCGGGGCCACTCACTCACAGGCTAAAGAACATGTTGGAGAAGGAGGGGGCCAGACGAGAGGCTGAGATTATATCCACGTTTCATGTGTCACTTCCGGACATACAGTAAGAGGTAACCGATACACTTTTCCATGTCTTTGGCGAGTTTATTTAAACAAAATGCTATATCGTTACCTTAAAAAATGCTATGGTGATGGATTCCCGTTTAACTACGGCTCTAATTAATCAACGTGTACAACAGCCTAATGAACAAGTTCCCCATAATAATATGAAGAAACACACACAGTTTGATAAAAGGCAATGATGATTTTATGACAGTATTATTTGTGTTTCTTTCATTCACAGGTATGCGGCCAGTGCAGGGAGATTATGAGATTAAGAAGGTTAAGGCGTGGTTGAGGACAGGTGGGACACTGACAGCCAGGTTAAAAGAGAAAAAGAAACAAACAAACCTACATAAATCTTCAAAGCTACTCCTCTGAATGGTATAATCTACAATTAACCTTAACCTTCCGATCTTAAAGGTGCACCGTGCAGAAATCACTATGGCATTTCCTGGTTGCTAAACTTCTAATAGTTCACCTAATTTCGTTTTATGTGACAAATCAAGCGGACAATGTGTAGAGATTGATTGTACCGTCTAAACTGGTACAATAAAAAATATTGTATTTTCATCTGTTTGAAACTGGTGTACAAAACCGAAAGTAAAAGACGCAAAAACTAAACTTAAGAACGGGAGCATACGAATGGAGCACATAGAACAGATCTACAACTTCTTAGACTTGCTTTCAACGAGAATGAAAGATCTATAACTCACACATCTATATGAATTTGGCCGGGCTGCCCAAAAAGCTTTAATCAAACATCCACAATTTTATCATACTGAACAATTGTCTCTCTGTTTCTCTATATATATTGTCGAGGATGTCTTTTCTGTATGTAACCAAAGGACAAAAGCATATATTTACTACTGTTCAATGGTCTTTTCAATTAAAAATACCCATTAATTGCTGAAGAATGTAACTTATAAATGCCTCTTGATCTTAGTACAACTGTCAGTGGGTCAAAGGACCTTAATCGGAAGACCTAATTGTCTTATCCTAAATCATTTTAAATGCCCTTTTCCATATGTGTGGTTTTACTGAATCATTTAGATCATCAAAATCAATCAATCAATCAATCAATCAATCAATCAATCCAACGTAAATCCATTCAAATATTCAGTAAACATGGGTTGCTATTTGCCTTGTCTTGTTGTGTTTAGCACGATAAAGAGAGTAAACAGGATCATCTAAACCAGTCGTTTATCAGGTTGGGAAATACAGAAATCAGTAGAGTTAACTGAGAGACACACACACCGACCATCAACACACATATACACATCAAAGATAAATCAGATGTATTTGGCGTTTGCTTGATAATGTTTAAAAATGGTCAAGTTCTACCGAAATGTGTGTTTTGTATTCTCTTGCATTTTGTAAATTGTGTGGAATTGTTAAAGCCAGGGCTCCCTTGCGAAAGAGACCTTCGTCTTAACTGGACTTCCTGTTTAAATGGAGGTTCATACAAAAGGGACCTAACCAGATAAGGTTGTTTCTATTACTAATTGATACACACATTGTTACTGTTAGAGTAGCCACTAGAGTAAGGATTTTACCTCATGTGCTCTACCTGGAAGGGTACCATATTGGATAGTGTTCTGATCAGGCACTTAACAAATATCAGAGTAAATGATCCCTGAGAGGAAGAGAGGAAAAGAGCGTGCCAGGGCTCGGTTTCATAAAAGCATCTTAAGGCTCCCGGTAAACTTAGCCTCAAGATGTTTTTGGGAAACCGAAGTCTGGGGTGTTAATGGCTTCTTAATATGCTCCTCAACTCATTTAACCTTTAACCTCTCAGCAATTATGACATTCCCCAAGATCAATGATATTGATCACTGTCTATACGTTCATATGAATTGGTCTTGTCAAATGACATGATCACAGGCATTAAGTAGGTCTCCCTGTTAGAGAGGTTATCTGTGTGTGAGAGAGAGAGAGAGAGAGAGAGGGAGGGGGCAGAGAGAGAGAGAGGGGGGGGAGAGAGAGAGACAGAGAGAGAGAGGGGAGAGAGACAGAGAGAGAGGGGGAGAGAGAGGGGGAGAGAGAGAGAGAGAGAGAGAGGGGGGAGAGAGAGACAGAGAGAGAGAGGGGGGGAGAGAGAGGGGTAGAGAGCGAGGGAGAGAGAGAGAGGGAGAGAGGCTGGTATTCTGGTTGGTATTCTGCAGTGCTCATGGTGTGGGATGATACTGTATGGAAATCCAACCTTCCATCTGTTCAACAGCTGGAGACCTTAGATCTCTGTGACGGACTATACCGTGGCACCAGCAGGCTGCAACACACAGGCCAAAGTATAGCTACCACCTATAATGTACAGAAAACACAAATTCAAACACACATACCGTATAAAAATGTAGTTCTGCAAACACACAGAACAAGAGGACGTTCAGAGAGCTACACTTCCGTGATGAGAGACCCTTGCTGAGTACTAAAGACCACACACCAGCAGTACTGTATAGTAAAAGGAATGAATGGCTGCCCACACTTTTCCTCTAGAGGAACATGTGCTTTCCTGATATTTCTGTGCTGGCCATTTCCAGATTTAGCCTCTGAAGGAAACATTCAAAGCTTTGGCCTCATATGATTGAATTATCTGATCTCAGGTCCATTTTCATGGCCAGGCGGTAGTGCTGGGAATCAATAGCGATATCCGTGGGATTGCATGAACAGGGAGATAGAGATTGGGTCAGGTGTCCTCAGACCCTGTGCCTCTGACGCTGGGGATGCTCTGCCCTTAAATCAGCTTTGGTCATCCATCACGCTTTACGCCACATCACACGCTATGGGATGGCATGACAAAACGGCGAGAGAGAGAGAGGTGGGAAAGGGGGAAATGTGGAGAGAGAAGTGAGGGAGAGAGAGACGGAGCAGGGATAAGGGAGGGGAAAAGAAGGAGAGGGAAGATGAGCTGGAGAAGGTAAGGTGAGAGAGGGAGAGAGAGAGAGAAAGAAACGGAGAGCCGAGAAAATGAGAAAGCGAGAGGGAGAAAGCGGGAAGAGAGCGAGAACGAGCGAGAGAGAGAGAGATGGCGGGAAGAGAGACAGAAAGAGAGAGTGGAAAGCAACAACCTTTTATAATCAATATCCATTTCCCAGTGCTGTCATGTTGTTTGGAGAGGCTATGGCATTACCCAATGGAATAGTCTGATCCTAAATAAAATATCACCTTCAATCCAAAATGCCCCCATTCATCTTCATTTAGACCAGCTCATTTTTTTGGCAATGGCTTTTCCCCCTCCCTTTCTCTGTAGTTAAAATGAATACATCAGGCCAGAGCTGTGGAGGACTTGGCACCTGTCATAACTGTAGTCATTTTACTGACAGGTTTTAGCTGCATTCCATTACAGCATTCTACACTGAGTATACCAGGAACACCTTCCTAATATTGAGTTGTCCTCAGAACAGCATCAATTCGTTGGAGCATGGACTCTACAAGGTGTTCGAAAGCGTTCCACAGGGATGCCGGCCCATTTTGACTACAATGCTTCCCCCACAGTCGTGTCAAGTTGGCTGGATGTCCTTTGGGTGGTGGACCATTCTTGATACACACAGGAAACTGTTGAGCGTGAAAACCCAGCAGCGTTGCAGTTCTTGACACAAACCGGTGCAGCTGGCACCTACTAACATACCCCGTTCAAAGGCACTTAAATCTTTTGTCTTTCCCATTCACCCTCTGAATTGTACACACACAATGCATGTCTCAATTGTCTCAAGACTTAAAAATCCTTATTTAACTTGTCTCCTCCCCTTAATCTACACTGATTGAAGTGGATTTAACAAGTGACGTCAATAAGGGATCATAGCTTTTACTTGGATTCACCTGGTCAGTCTATATTTCCAACGGCCCAGAAAATGGCAGACGATTTCACAATGTGCTCTCAGGATTTTTTTCAGTGGGTATGACGTCTCATTGCAGATTTGTGTTTTCGTTGGGGTTAGAATGTCTCGCTGGCATTCACAGGAAGCTCACTACTGGAAGAGATGATGACAATGTGAACGCCGTCACATATCTGGGGGGGAAAAAGATGCTCCTTTTCTTTAGCTATTATTTAAGCTGAATGTCATTCACACACACACTTACTTTCCAGGTAATGTTTCCATTGGTGTGACAGAGGTGTGTGTAATGAACCTGTTGTCTTAATGACACACCTTTCACCGCAGACAACCAGCAGCTCCGTAGGAAACGAGCTCATGAGGTATTTACATTTTAGTCATTTTGCAGACACTCTTATCCAGAGCAACTTACAGTAGTGAATGCATACATTTCATTTCATGCATTTTTTTTTTGTACTGGCCCCCCATGGGAATCAAACCCACAACCCTGGCATTGCACACACCATGCTCTACCAACTGAGCCACAGGGAAGACTAACATACAGTATGTGTGATCTGCTTTAATACTGACAGCTGACCTTATCAACCAAAAGCACACGCACACGCACACACACACACAACCTCCTCCAGATAGCACCAACTGAACCTCCTGTTTATCAGACGCTAAGAGAGAAAACTCAGTATAATGAGAATGCCATTACAGATCTAATCCTCTTTCCCGCGGCCTCTTCACGTCAACAGACCCCCAATGAGTCTCCTACGGTGTGTGGGTGCGTCTTCCGTGCATTTTTGTGTTAATAATGGAGATAGAGGGTGGCAAAAAAAAGGCAGAAAGGGGGAGAAAAAAAAAATCTATTTCTCTCCCACACAGACAGAGTAATAAAAGAGAAGATGAGAGACGGAGACAGGTCCTCTCATCGTGTTTGTCTCCTCCACAGCCACTGGAGTCTATTGTGTCATGGCCCTAGGATCTCTGGGTCTATAGCAGTCAGATCCTGATTTCCTGCATCTCCACTTCAAACACTACAAATTGCCCCACTGCAGCATCTGAGGCCCGCTTACACACACGTACACATACAGACTGCGGCTAATCAACCTCTGTGGGACATGCGGAGATGAGGGAGCACACACACACACACACACACACACACACACTGGTTAACAATGACAGAAGCTGGCTCTCAGGACATTAAAAACAAGACTCCCTCTGCAGTGTCCAAGAGGCTGTTAGAGGCACAATAACACACTGACACACACGCACAAGCACACACACACACACACATCCTTCGATAGAGCCAAACAGGAGACTATGGGTGGGTAAGGAGTAAAGGAACACATCGACGTGTCCATGGCTCCAAGGCAGTGCTCAACAGACACTGCAGTGGCTCCAGGTGGGTGCTCAACAGACACTGCAGTGGCTCCAGGACAGTGCTCAACAGACACTGCAGTGGCTCCAGGACAGTGCTCAACAGACACTGCAGTGGCTCCAGGTGGGTGCTCAACAGACACTGCAGTGGCTCCAGGTGGGTGCTCAACAGACACTGCAGTGGCTCCAGGACAGTGCTCAACAGACACTGCAGTGGCTCCAGGACAGTGCACAACAGACACTGCAGTGGCTCCAGGTGGGTGCTCAACAGACACTGCAGTGGCTCCAGGACAGTGCTCAACAGACACTGCAGTGGCTCCAGGACAGTGCTCAACAGACACTGCAGTGGCTCCAGGACAGTGCTCAACAGACACTGCAGTGGCTCCAGGACAGTGCTCAACAGACACTGCAGTGGCTCGAGGACAGTGCTCAACAGACACTGCAGTGGCTCCAGGACAGTGCTCAGGCCATATAGATCTGTTATTGAGATGACGGTCCATGCCGTCCTACTAAATCACACATTCGATGGTTTGCTCTGGGCTGTCTGTGTTTTTGAGTGAGTGTTGTTATCAAGGCACAAGGTGAGACCCAGATGCAGACACAGGAGGCAGATGGTTGGAGTCTAACAATGTTTATTAATCCAAAGGGGTAGGCAAGATTGGTCGTGGACAGGTGAAAGGTCAAAACCAGATCAGAGTCCAGGAGGTACAGAGTGGCAGACAGGCTTGTGGTCAAGGCAGGCAGAATGGTCAGGCAGGCGGGTACAAAGTCCAGAAACAGGCAACGGTCAAAACTGTGAGGACTAGAAAAAGGAGAATGTAAAAAGCAGGAGAATGTAAAAAGCAGGAGAACAGAAAAACCACTGGTTGACTTGAAAACATACAAGACAAACTGGCACAGAGAGATAGGAAACACAAGGATAAATACACTGGGGAAAACAAGCGACACCTGGAGGGGGTGGAGACAATAACGAGGACAGGTGAAACAGATCAGGGCGTGACAGTTGTTGCCGATGCCTCGTTTCAAACCAGGGTCTGCTTTGGTGGGTACATGCATAACTGCGTGCGCGCGTGTGTTTATTTACGACGCGGTAGAGACAGACGAACAGAGGAGACAGACAGACAGAGAGCAGAGGAGATAGGGCAGATGGGGATAGAGAAAAGAGCAGGAGAATTCTCCCATATACAGTGAGATCCAAAATGATTGGCACCCTTGATTAAGATGAGAAAAAAAGACTATAAAATAAATGATACAAATACTGGGCTATATTGCATTGGTCAAACAAATGGGAAATGTATGAAAGATAGGAGTCAAAGTTATTGGCACGCCTGTTTTCATTACCTTTCAATACCACACCTTGCAATACACACTAAAGCTTTTTCTAAAATGTTTCCTTGGAGAACACATTAGGAGGGGTCTCAGACCATTCATCCATGCAGAATCTTCCGGAGGCAACCAGGTTTTTGGTTAAAATGTCCTTGTACTAGCAACAGTCATCAAAATGTATGAAAGGTTTTAAAATGGTTACTTGGCCACAAAATCTAAATTTGTACTTAAAACTCATTGAAATAAAGGTTAAATAAAAAATTGAATTGAAGAGGGCAGCTCATAAATGCAGACTGAGGATATCGAGGATCCGGAAAGATTATGTATGAAGGGATGGTCTAAGATTTCTTCCCAATAAGTTCTCCAATCACAATAAACATTTTATAAAAAGGCTAAGTGACGTTATCCTCGCAAGGTGAGGTATTGAAAGGTCTTTAAAACAGGATGCCAATAATAATTTTGACCCCTTACTTGTTAAGCAAAATCTCTTTCTCTGAGCAATTGTGTCAGTATAAAAGAATATATTTTTTGAGTTTTTTGGACCATACAATATAGCTCAGTATTTGAATTATTTATTTTATACAGTATTTTTTGCTCATCTTTATCAAGGGTGCCAATAATTATGGACTTGACTACAGAAGCTGTGGAGACAAGAATAAAGGTTGTTTAACAGTTTCCATATTCACATTCATTTTATTGTACCTTTATTTAACTAGGCAAGTCAGTTAAGAACACATTTTTATTTACAATGACGGCCTAGGAACTGTGGGTTAACTGCCTTGTTCAGGGGCAGAACGACAGATTTGTACCTTGTCAGCTCAGGGATTCAATCTAATAACCTTTCGGTAACTGGCCCAACGCTCTAACCACTAGGCTACCTGCTGCCCCAACACAATGTAGTGTAGCTACTGGCAGATACAAGCTATATATCAGTCAGATTCAGAATAAACCAAATTCTATATGCCAAATATATCCTGGTTGTGTTTTATATATTGCTTCCTGGTTGATTTACAATAAGATTTAACTGGTTTATTTTGCCAATGTTTCAAAAGTTCCCATCTGTTTATACTGTCAGTCATCCTTTTATCTTTGATATGAGGCCAAGATGCAGAGTGGCTCTACCGATACACAGCGTACCCCATAATCCCCTCCAGTTATGACAGGTGTTGTCAACACACACACACGCACGCCTACACACACACCAACAAATGCCCACGCACACAGAGAGAGACAGAGACAGAGACAGAGACAAAGACAGAGACAGAGACAGAGACAGAGAGAGGGTAATGGAGGGGAGGGTTAGGAATCTCTTTACTGTACACTATATTTGATTGCTTGCAGAGACTGGTAGCATGTTCATTGGCAGACAGTTGCAATATATGGCTTCCTTTATCGTCTCCTGTCATAACGTAGGCAGTAAATCTGTGTTAAAGTGGGGAGAGGAGATGAGAAGGGAGGGGAATTGATTGTCTTCTACTTCATCTTTAAACTGTAATGTTGTGGAAGTCTGCCAAAGGTTCTGGAACTCATTTCCAGGCAGGGAGAATGCTGGACGTTATAGAATGTGATGTCATCTCACTGTGCTTCTGTTCCTGAGCACTGTACTCCACTCTACAGAACGGTCGCTGTTATACTTTTACCTTTTACTGACACCTGTGGCTATTGCGAGTGAGTCTGTATTGATATTTGGTTTGTCCTTCAGTGTGCTTGGAATCAATGAGCTCCGTGAAATGTTCTTTCAAACCTTTTTCTTTTAAATCTTTCTTTTCTTCTTTCTTCAGGAGGAGTAATGTTGACAGACACACTCAGTGCTCCGCTCATGAGGTATCATAGCCGTAGATTTCCCCAGGCACAGATAAACAGATACAGTGTCATAGGCTGAGAGTGTGTATGCACGTGCGCACTTGTGTGTGTGTGTGTGCGTTCTTGTAGAAGTGTGTGTGTGTGTGTGAGTGTGTGTGTTTATATGACTGTGCGGTGGGTGAGTGACAGGCGGGTAAAGTGTGTGTGGCAGCACGCAGCAGTGTGGAGAATCAGTTTCATACTGCTGTAGAGTCAGTCAGTGGGCCAGTCTGTCAGCAGGACACAGAGACACACGGAGAGACAAAACACACACAACCACAAAGATCAACAGACAATTGTCACTGTCACTTTCTTTTCTTTTTCTCTCCCCGTCTTTTTATTCTCACTTTCTTTGTTTTGTTGGGTCTCTTTCCAGCTGCCAGCAGTCCTGAGATTGGGTTCATATTTTTATATTTAACTAGGCAAGTCAGTAAAGAGCAATTTCTTATTTTACAGTGACGGGCTACCCTGGCCAAACCCTCCCCTAACCCAGCACCAATCGTGCGCTGCTCTATGGGACTCCCGATCACAGCTGGTTGTGATACAGCCTAGGATCAAACCAGGGTCTGCAGTGACACCTCTAGCACTGCAATTAGACTGTTGCGCCACTCGGGAGCATATCTCCTGCAGCCATTTTTAAGGCACAGCCATTAGTGTCCCAGGGACACATGTGCACACACACATACTCACATTTTAGTCATTTAGCAGACGCTCTTATCCAGAGCGACTTACAGTAGTGAATGCATACATTTCATACATTTTTTATTTTTTTTCTGTGCTGGCCCCCCGTGGGAATCGAACCCACAACCCTGGTGTTGCAAACACCATGCTCTACCAACTGAGCTACAGGGAAGGCTAATGCTCCTTTCAGAGCCTTGACATTATGGCTAGAAGGTGCTATTACGGTCACAGAGTAATTGCGGTTGGTTGAGGTGCTGTGAATGAGAGAAGTCTTTTTGACTTCAAGCTTTGAAGGTCGGTTTTGAGAGGTGTGTGTGGGAGAGGAGTGTGTGTGTGTGTGTGTGTGTGTGTGTGTGTGTAGAGAAGTGTGTAGGGGTGCGTGTGGGTGCTGAAGGGTTGAATAATTAGAGTAATTTTCTTTCACTAATGGAGACCTGGTTATGTAGAAATCCCATTATAAGAGCTATTATATGATTCCTCGGAGCATGCGCGCACGCGCGCGCACACACACACACACACACACACACACACACACACACACACTGTGATCTGGACTGGAGAGCCATGATGAAAACAACGTCAGCAAACTCCTTCTCTTCAATGATCTCGAATGAGAGATCCACAAATACAACCTAATGACCCTCAAAACACCCACTGCAGCTACCCCTTTAGCGGCGATAGCGTCAGTGGGTAATTATCACCGAGTAGGCTAGTTCTAGGATGGGATAAAGAGTGAGCAGGACGGGAAGCAACCCAAATCAAACCCTACACCCTAACCCACATGGTACTTAAATACATGACAGGACAAATTAATACAAGACCAAACCATTCTAAAGATGTCACGGGCGTATAGGCATATTCATCAACTTGACAGCTGCAATACCATATTTTAAAGTCCCCTGATTTGTGAAAATGGAATCTACAAAAAACCCAGAGATTTCAATCTATTACATGTATGCTAGTAAAGCTGCTGTTTATTCTAAAATGCATTCCGGGCAGAGGTAAAAATATTGGTGGTGGTGGTGGTGCATTTTACATATTACAACTTGAAAACATGCAAATCACCTCCCTACACTAGCATAATGATGTGTCTTAAAAGGCTGAACACGGCACAGTACAGGTTATTACACATTCCTGATCATTAAGTACCCTTCTCTCTAGCCATTACCCAAAACCCACATACACACACACACATTTAATAGACTTGGCACAAAGTGCCATTCTTAGAATAAAATGAACTTTTTAAATGGAATAGACACAGTTTCCTGCTCTAATGAAACAGCCCCTCCCCTCTCGTTCCAACCTTTTCATTTTCTAAAACAGAAAGGGTGTTTTAATTTGCAGAAAGCCTGGGGTGTTCGGTGATTAATATTTGCGTCAGTCACACTCAGTGGCTCCCCAGAAAGAGCTCAGGGGTAACCATTCTCATAAACACCACACAATATCTCTCAGTCTCTCTGTAACACACACACACACACACACACGTGAACACATGAACACACGCAAGCACATGCTATTATTTAAGCTGAATGTCATTTAGACAGAGAACACACACACACACACACACACACACACACACACACACACACACACACACACACACACACACACACACACACACACACACACACACACAGGATTCCATTTACACCACCTCTCTGATAATGATCCTCATGGTCAGAGACCTTGAAGGAGAAAATATTGAGCCTATAGGCGGCCTCAGTTAGCGAGGCAGACCTAGTAGTCAAAAGGGTGTTGGTATCAGAATTCAGCTGCCATCTTCTGCCTCTGTGTGGGTTACCATTTAAAATGATGAGACTAGACCATGCCTATCTGTCCCACTCATTTGAGATTCAGGCAAGTTGCTGGATTGACACATAACGCGGTGTTGGATACAGACTCGTTTTGGCATTAGACCACTTTGAGGCACATTTTTGATTTTGGCAAACTGCCAGCCGACACTTCGCCAATTCAGCTTTGCGATATGAACTCGTTGTGTCGCATTAATGCAGGCACTGGCATGAACTGGCAAACAGACAGGAAGAGAATGAAACCTTGCTCATTCAGGAAGGTCGTCATTCCCAAATCTTATTATCTGAGCCTGTCGGCAGGAAGATCAACGTTCCGACACACATCTCATCGCCACCTCTGGGAATTTAGCATGCGTCACTTTTCCCGACGGAGCTCAATTTCAGCTGTCATAAATTAGAACGACGAGGCAGAAACACGTTATTATCCAGGATAATGTGTTTTATATGCCCCCTCACGGTGCCTAAGGGCAATGACAAGAGCAATTACAAGAACGTGTGTGTGTGTGTGTGTGTGTGTGTGTGTGTGTGTGTGTGTGTGTGTGTGTGTGTGTGTGTGTGTGTGTGTGTGTGTGTGTGTGTGTGTGTGCGTACACACCTGCCAGCATCTACCTTACACCCAATATATTATTCTCTGAAATCTCATCAATGTTTAAAATGTTATCAAGCCAGGGACACGGATCACTGGCTATTGTTGATCCCTATACAAGGACAAAATAATCCTCACACACACACACACACAAACACACACACACACACACACACACACACACAGAATAGGATGGGAAAAATTGAATGGTGGCAAGTGGAGGAGAGAGATACAGACTTTTTACCCGACATGCAACACCAAAATTAATTAGATTCAACTTATATGGAAAATGTCCCTTTTCTGACAAAAAGGTCTCAGTTCATTTATTGAATATGCATACTATTGTGGAATGGAAGTCACGTAGATGTGCCTGTCTTATATAAAACATAGGCCATTTCAATAGACACCTAGAAAGAGTAAATGCCATATAAAATATGCTAACAAATCCTGAAGATCAAAAGCAATTGCAGAAGAACAAAAAGGTTGAAATACAACCTAAATTACATGAATTCTCAATATTTACCTCAGTTCCCTTTCTTTGACAGTATTCTCGATTCCCTGCCATGATGTTCACCTTTACCCATCTTTTCACAGCAATATCAACATCCCATGTTTTCAGACATGAAACAACACAATAGGAAGAATCAAATATTCCCCCTCATGTTCCTCGCTCCCCAGTAATCTCCACTTTTCCTTTCTCTACCCCCGCTCTCGCTTTCTCTCATTCCTTCGCTCCACATCTCATCTCTAGCTGCCATAGCGATGTAATCTCTACTTGACAAGGCGGGAGGAGGAAGGTAATACCTGGACATCGTGACAAAACCATTCGCTCTGCTGGTGAAGGTGTTGATGGTGCTTACCGGGTGTAGGGGTGTGTGTACATGGAACGAGAATATTGTTCGTCGGTACACAGTGATTTGTAGTATCGTCACGAGTATAGTATGTGTGTGTGAGTTCATCTGGCCCCTGCTCTAAAACCAACCTATTTCTCCTGCTAGCTGGGTTCTCTCACACACAGAGGAGGTTCAGAGGGGGTGTATGTGCCTGAGGCAAAACAAACTGTATCAGCGCTGCTCTAGGCTAAGGGGGGGGGGCTTTAAATTGGCATCTGCTGACTTGAAGTCTGACCCCTGCTGTGTGTATAGTCTGACATACACACACACACTCTCACACACACACTGGCACGCTCACACACACACACACACACACACACACACACACACACACACACACACACACACACACACACACACACACACACACACACACACACAAGCTTGACCCACCACCATCGTGCCATGTTTTTGAGCTCTATACTGTGTAGGGTAGAGGGCCCTGGGACACACTGCCTGTGTCCCTGTGGTTATGACATGGTGTTTCAGACAGTGGTTCTGCCCTGAAGCCAAGAGAGGGAACCTGAGGGCCTGTTCAAACCATTATTCCTCAGATCAATTGCTTCTGCCGAAACGGAACACAAACATTCAGAGCTCACAGAGCGATTACAGACAGCGCTTGGGAATACCATACACACAAAAAGATGTTGTAACATCACATACACTGGATAGCTGCAGTGAAGCGTGTTGTCTTACAATGTACCACACCCCTGGAGCAAATTAGGGTTAAGTGCCTTGCTCAAGAGCACATCGGAAGATTTTCACCCCTAGTTGGCTCAGGTATTCAAACCATGAACCTTCCGGTTACCAGCCCAACGCTCTAACCGCTAGGTTACCTGCCGCCCATGAATTAAATGAAGTGGGCGGCAGGATCCAAAAGAGCCTAAAACCAATCCGCAACTAAAGGAAGGCAGCAAATGAAGGGGTCTGATTTGATACAGGCTTTAAACTGGCTTACTACTGCGAATGCCCCAATGGACTCAGCAGCTGAACATGAACACCAAACGAACCTTGGCTGGAAAACAACAAACGTTGTAATGTTCCCCCTTCAAAGGGTCTCTCCCCAGCACGCTCCACCCTGCCACATCAAAGTGGTCGCGTTAAAAAGTGTCTTATCAAAGTGTGTGTGAGAGTGTGTGAATGTGTGTGTGCGTTTTTTTATTTTTTATGTTATAAAGTGTCATTTGGTGAGAGTAGACCCCCTGCCTGTTATGTTCTCTTTAAACCCAGTGAGAACCAGAGGGACTCAACTCTAATTGGAAAAACATGCTTCAAATGATAATTTGTTTCCGAAAGTGTGGAGGTGAAAATGTAAAATATTAACAGCGACAAGTTTGTGAAGAGAACATTTATGGCCTGTACGTGTTTACATGGAGTGATGAGTGAGACTGCAGCTAGGCTTCAGCTCATTGGGCTGTCATGGTCTTTCTGTTCCTGGGCCGATGCTTTTAACAGCTAGGTTACCTGCCGACCACCTAGATCCATCATCCTTCATAAGTAACCTCACTCTCTGCTGTGTTTGTGCAGGTGTGTGTAGATGTCTCTCCCTCTCTCTCTCTCTCTCTCGCTCTCTCTCTCTCTCAAAGCAAAGTCACACGGCAGGCGACCAAGGTTGGCTACAGTCCCCAATCAAGCTGTGGAGTGAAGATGAGTTCACTGTACTGTTTACGTTAGTTTAGGGTACAGATCTGCAGAGACGTGACAAATATAGACCTCTAAATATAACTGGACTCCCAGACCCCTAACTATGAGGTTGTGACGCCCCTGACGGTGTGGGTGTGTGACGCCCCTGAGGGTTTGGGGAAGTAGGGCAGAACGGGGGGAAAATGGGGCGACAGAGGGGCGGAGCAGTCACCGTATCAATAATGGATGCCCATGTCACCATCAGGAGAGAGAGAGAGAGAGAGAGAGAGAGAGAGAGAGAGAGAGAGAGAGAGAGAGAGAGAGAGAGAGAGAGAGAGAGAGAGAGAGAGAGAGAGAGAGAGAGAGAGAGAGAGGTTTTTGTCACAAAATGGGACAAACACCAAATTGAGACTCTGCATGCAGAATTCTGAAAAATACCCTCCGTATACAACGTAAAACACCAAATAATGCATGCAGAGCAGAATTAGGCCGATACCCGCTAATGATCAAAATCCAGAAAAGAGACGTTAAATTCTACAACCACCTAAAAGGAAGCGATTCCCAAACCTTCCAAAGCAAAGCCATCACCTACAGAGAGATGAACCTGGAGAAGAGTCCCCTAAGCAAGCTGGTCCTGGGGCTCTGTTCACAAACACAAACAGACCCCACAGAGCCCCAGGACAGCAACACAATTAGACCCAACCAAATCATGAGAAAACAAAAGTATAATTACTTGACACATTAGAAAGAATTCACAAAAAAACAGAGCAAACTAGAATGCTATTTGGCCCTAAACAGAGAGTACACAGTGGCAGAATACTTGACCACTGTGATTGACCAAAACTTAAGGAAAGGTTTTACTATGTAAAGACTCAGTGATCATGGCCTTGCTATTGAGAAAGACCTCCGTAGGCAGACCTGGCTCTCAAGAGAAGACAGGCTATGTGCACACTGCCCACAAAATGAGGTGGAAACTGAGCGTCTTAACCTCCTGCCAAATGTATGACCATATTAGAGACACATATTTCACTCAGATTACACAGATCCACAAAGAATTCGAAAACAAACCTGATTTTGGTAAACTCCCATATCTATAAGGTGAAATACCACAGTGTGCCATCACAGCAGCAAGATTTGTGACCTATTGCCACAAGAAAAGGGCAACCAGTGAAGAACAAACACCATTGTAAACACAACCCATATTTATGTTTATTTATTTTCCCTTTTGTACTTTAACCATTTGCACATCGTTACAACACTGTATATATAGAGCGAGGGAAAAAACACCCCCAAATTCTGTCTCTCACTGTTCAAATAAACCTACCATTAAAATTATAGACTGATCATTTCTTTGTCAGTGGGCAAATGTACAAAATCAGCAGGGGATCAAATACTTTTTTCCCTCACTGTACATAATGACATTCGTAATGTCATTATTCTTTTGGAATTTCTGTGAGTGTAATGTTTACTGTTCATTTATATTGTTTATTTCACTTTTGTATATTATCTACTTCACTTTCTTTGGCAACGCTAACATATGTTTCCCATGCCAATAAAGCCCCTTGAATTGAATTGAATTGAGAGAGAGGGAGAGTAGGAGGGGAGAAGGAGGAAGTAGGGAAAGGTAAAGTGAAGGAGGATGGAAGTCAGGAAAGGCAGAAGGAGTAAACCCCTCCTTAAAGTAAACCCCTCCTTGAAGGAAGAGATATTTCAGATCAGCCTCAGATCTCCACCTTTTTGTCCTGGTGTTGACGGCAGTAGCCTTAGAGCTTCAAGTTATTTCAGTATAACGCTAGAAAACACTGGGGACCAAAGAAAAGGTTTCCCCTTTGCTTCTTTGCAAAAGTTGCATGTAAGAATCAATTTAGCAGTTGCCAATGGTCCTTTCAGAGCAATGGAGAAGGTCCATTCATTTGAATGCTTTATAAAAACAACCAGTTTTACTCCAGTGGTGGCTTGTCTATTTTCAAGTATCTCTTCGTTTTACTGTATTGAATTTCAAAATGTGTTATTGTGAATCATGTCCTGTTTATTCCAAGGCAGCTGCAGTAGAGTCGAACTAGATCTGCAAGTACATCTTTTCCATTCTACTGTGACAGATTCAGCTTTCAGCTCACATATAGACCGGGTTGATGAGATCTGGCTACAGCCAGCATTTAGATAAATGATTGTAATCAACTGCCCAGGGGGTCCCAACCTAAATGTCATCCATGATCATATTATTCATTTTTGGCCGGCTCGTAGTATATATGATTGTCAGTGTGTGTGTGTGTGTGTGTTGAGAATGAGAATGACCTTTACATAGGGATGGGTAGGTTACCTTCTAAATGTAATCCGTTACTAGTTACTTGTCCGAAATTGTAATTAGCAGTGTAACTTTTGGATTACCCAAAACGAAGTCACGTAATCTGATTACATTCCGTTACTTTTAGATTACTTTTTAAGAGGCAGAAGACAAAAATGTATGTTACCAATTGAACCACATCTATTGCACGATAAATCAATGTTATGTAGGCTTCTTCTAACCCATCTCTTCCTACTCCATATAATAATACGATTAAATGATCTCTTTACATTAAAAACAAAAGTCTATTAGAATTCCAGTCATTCCAATAAATGGTATACCCTTTGATCTTCAAGAATAGGACTTGGAAATATGGAAGTATAGATTAACCAAATTGTTTTACCTGAGCATGACCCCAAAACTAAGGACGTATTAGCCAGCCCTTCTCTGCTGTTTATGATTTTGTTGTCATGGAGGACTGATTGGGCTCATTGAATCGAGTTGAAAAATAAATGCTGCGCTCATGGAATGGCATGCTTTGAGCACTACTGAAAAGTACTATTTGCATATGAAAAATGCATGTGCTGCATTTGCTGTTGTTCAGTGGTGTAAAGTACTTAAGTTAAAATACTTTAAAGCACTACTTAAAACCTCTTAGGGCTAGGGGGCAGTATTTTCATGGCCGGATGAAAAGCGTACACAATTTAAACAGGTTACTACTCTGTCCCAGAAACTAGAATATGCATATTATTAGTCGATTTGGATAGAAAACACTCTGAAGTTTCTAAAACTGTTTGAATGGTGTCTGTGAGTATAACAGAACTCATATGGCAGGCAAAAACCTGAGAAAAAGTCAAGCAGGAAGTGGGAAGTCTGGTGCTTGTAGTCCTTTCAAGTGATTGCCTTGACTGTATACAGTGACTTAGGGTTCATTTTGCACTTCCTAAAGCTTCCACTAGATGTCAGCAGTCTTTAGAACGGTGTTTGAAGATTCTATGGTGAATTTGAAGGGAATACCAGCTGTGGTAAACTGGTGTCCCATTATAAGGCATGGGCTCAAGTCACGCGCAATGACTTGGGAGCGAGCTGAGTTCATATTCACTCCTAAACAGAACGGATAGGTCCGATTGGAATTTTATTCAAGGTATATGATAAAAACAACCTAAAGATTGATTCTATACATCGTTTGACATGTTTCTACAAACTGTAGTATAACTTTTCATCTGGACTAAGTAAGCACGCGCGTAGTGGATTTGGATAGTGAACCTAACGCGTGAACAAAATTGATTATATGGAAATAAATATGAACTTTATCGAACATTTATTGTGGAGCTGGGATGCCTGGGAGTGCCTTCTGATTATTGACTCCAAGATGGCGGGTTTCTGTTTGCTAGTTGTTGGTGTCATCTGGGCTGTACTCAGATTATTGCAAATTGTGCTTTCGCCGTGAACCTTTTTTGAAATCTGACAAAGCGATTACATTTAGGAGAAGTGTATCTATAATTCTGTGCATAACACTTCTATATTGATCAATGTTTACGATGAGAATTTACATACTATGTGTGCTCATTGTGCTGATCCACCGGGAGGTTTGGAGGGAAAACATTTCTCAACATTACGTGCCAATGTAAAATGCTGTTTTTGGATATAAATATGAACATTATCGAGCAAACATACATGTATTGTGTAACATAATGTCCTAGGAGTGTCATCTGATGAAGATCGTCAAAGGTTAGTGCTTCATTTAGCTGTGTTTTGGGTTTTTGTGATGCATCTTGTTGCTTGGAAAACGGCTGTGTGGTGTTTCTTGTGAAGTTTATGTCCTAACATAATCTAATTTTATGCTTTCGCCGTAAAGCCTTTTTGAAATCGGACAATGTGGTTAGATTAACGAGAAGTTTATCTTTAAAATGGTGTGAAATAGTTGATTGTTTGAGAAAATGGAATTATGAGATTTTAGCTGTTTTAAATTTGCCGCTCTGATTTTCCACTGGCTGTTGTCAAAATCAATCCCGTTAACGGGATGAGAACGGGAAGGGGTCCCATAGAGGTTAAGTAGTATCTGTACTTTACTTTACTATTTATACTTTTGCCAACTTTCACTTCTACTTCACAACTTTCCTAAAGAAAATAATGTGCTTTTTACTCCATGCATTTTCCCTGACACCCAAAAGTACTCGTTACATGTTGACAGGAAAATGGTCCAATTCACACTTATCAAGAGAACATCCCTGGTCATCCCTGTTTGTAAATTATGTCTGAGTGTTGGAGTGTGCCCCTGGCTATCATCAATAAAAAATATAAATACAATTGTTCAGTCTGGTTTGCTTAATATAAGGAATTTGAAATGGTTTATACTTTTACGTTTGATGCTTAAGTACATTTTAGCAATTCCATTTACTGGGTGATTTTCATTTTTACTTGAGTCGTTTTCTATTAAGGTATCTTTACTTTTACTCAAGTATGACAATTGAGTACTTTTTCCACCACTGCTATTGTTTCCCTTTTTCTTGGCGGCTCTTTGATATCTTTGATAATGTGCAGCTGTTAAAGGGCAAATCCACAGATGAAACAATAACAAAAAAAGCTGCGGTATGGGCCTGGAGAAATGCAACAACTCAGATGAATAGACAGAGCCATAGATGCAAGGACTGACCATCCATGATATCAGAAGTATTGTTTTAACCATGTTATGAGGCAATACAGTGTTTGTTTACATTAACAACGTTTACAAACATTGGAGAAAAACAAGCTTATATTTTGGGTTCTCGTGGAGTGACAGTTGAACTAAGCTCATGAGGCATTTATAAGTTCTATTCATCAAGAATAAATGGATATTATTTAAGTTAAGAGATGGATGTAGCAACTACAGATTTCCCCTTTAAGTCTATCAAAAGTGTACGAGTTTGAGCATGTGTCCATTAGACCTACAGATTTGTTTTTGATCAGCATGAATTAGATTGAGCAATAAAAGCCCCACTTTTATTCTATATTCTGGGATCCGCGCTATGCTGCTGTTGTAAGAGCGCTTTTTTCACTGGCTGTCCACTGGTTTCAAAAACAATGATTGATAGGCAGCTTAAACTTCTTGAATTGAACCATTATTGGGGTTCAAATAGACATTTAGATTTGTGAACAGCCATCCACGACAACCACAATCCGTGAGGCACAAATAGCTAAATGAGAGAGCAGCAGTGTGATTCACATCAATGCGCTGTGTAGATATCAATAATAAGTGATGTCCGTACTACACCACTGCTGTCATCCTTACCTCCAAGCGTTTATTCAAGTTGGATAATCTTTGGATGCCGACAGCAGTCGCACCATTGGAAGACATAGTTTGGGCTGTATCCTACAAAAGCCTATTCCTGCTCTTTTCCCGTGATCCATCAAACACATTAGTTGTGTCATTATAGTGGTCTCTGACTTCTGGTCAGACTCGCTCAGCTGGAACAAATTAAATTTGCGCCTTTTTTTCAATGCTGATTTGAATGTCATTGAGAAAACAGAGAAGTGGCAAAGATTTAGTTTCGCAAGCATCCTTTCTGAATGTAAAAGTAATCCTCGAAGTAATCATGTAGTTTTTCAAAAGTATCTGTAATCTGATGACAATATTTTTGCTGGTAACGTAACAGATTACAGTTACCGGTCTTTTGTAATCCCTTACATGTAATCCCTTACTCTACACACTTCCTCTACACCTAAACATGAGTAGCAACACAACGTGAGTGTGAGATCCGTTTTATTCTGGAGCCCGACGGGGGAAGACAAAGAAGGGGAACGCAGCTGCGTAGCCACGAGCAACAAGCCCTTACGGTAACCCAGGGTTACCATCCGGCCATAGATGCCCTCCAGGCCTCCAGACTGAAGCATCGACGTAACCTTGAGAGGCCAATCAACCGAGCTCTTACTGAGAGAGAACACACTCAGGGGCTAAGGGGGTGCTGGGGTGGCCAGGGCCAAGGCCTAACTAGGAGAAACTCTGATGCTTTGACACACACACACACACACACACACACACACACACACACACACACACACACACACACACACACACACACACACACACACATACACACACACACACACACACACACACACACAGGAACATAAATACACCCAGATACACACACAGAAACGCAATGTGCTTTTTTTCAACAAAACAAGAATAACGAGACATCCCCGCCTTTGAATCCCATCAGCAGAGACAATAGCAGCTTGTTTAAGAGCTTGATCAAACAAACTGTATTCGTATGAGCGCATGTGTGTGTTGTGAATGAGAGAGTAAAGAGATGTGTTGTTGTTTGTCTCCGTCCCTTCCCTCTAAACGAGCCTCTCTGTTATTTCTCCCTTAATGACACTAATTAGACTCTTCCCTTTAACTCATCTGTCTGGTGATCGAGCCAAGCACATAGCATCCATCAACAGCGTGTGTGTGAGTGTGAGTGACCGTGAGAGTGTGTGTGTGTGTGTGTGTGTGTGTGTGTGTGTGTGTGTGTGTGTGTGTGTGTGTGTGTGTGTGTGTGTGTGTGTGTGTGCGCGCATCTGCGTGTGTGTACTCAGCAACTCCCTAAACGAGGCGTGATAATCAGGCCTAAGTTCTACTGATCCTGCCCGTGCCACAAAACAATATGGCGGCCCTCTCTTACAGACTGAAGCCCTAGGCTGCATCTTAATCGTGTAAAGTTGCTTAATTTCCTTCCTCGTCTCTCTTCCTTAATCTGGACTGACTTGATAGAAGTAGACAGGTGAAAAGAAGACATCCTTCACATTGTTTTCACCTATCCTGTTTCTTCAGATCTGTGCATATGTACATGTTCTCAAACTATCCCTCTCTCTGCACCTCTCCCTCTCAGGTGCTTTTGTTTACTGAATGTGTGTGTAGCCTTGAAACACTGTCGGAACATTTATTTCTGCCAACTTACTTCCTGTGTATATATTTTTAATTGTTGCCATAAAGCATAATCACTCTTCTCTGAAAACACTGAATCAAATCAAGCTTGAAGCTGCGCGCACACACACACACACACACACACACACACACACTCTCTCTGTAGCCCTCTCTTTACCTCCCCCTCCTTCTCTCTCCCTGTCTCTGTTGGAGAAAAATGATCTCTTCCGTTGCACTGCTGCTTGTGAAACACCACACTACAGATGTTCTAACACACAGAGTTGGTTTGGTGTAGAGCATCTAATCCCCTGGTTAAAGGAGGAGGGATGATAACAGGAGGATGCTATGGGCCTGTAGGAAGACAAAACGTGCTGGTGGATGAGCAGGTGTGATAGAATTTGAGTTAAAGTGAGGGAGGCAGAAAGATGGTCAGATCGTGGTTAGATGTCTAGGGACTGAGAGGGGCGTGTGTGGTCCCACATGAAAAAATACTACAGTTGACTATAGAATATTACAGTACTTATGATAGAAATCTATAGTAAACTGTCGTATTCTGTAGAATACCATGCTACACACTGTGTTATCCTTCTAACGTGTAGTACTTACTATAGAATGTTGTAGTATACTGTAGAATACCATAGTAAATACTACAGTAATGTCCGCAAAAACACTGCACTTTTTTAACTATAATAAATCCTGGAATATTTAATTTGCATACACAGTACCATGCCCATTCCCATGCCCCATATTGCAATTCATGCAACCCATTAAGAAACCTACATGCAGTGGTGGAAAAAGTAGCCAACTGTCCTACTTGAGTAAAAGTAAAGATACCTTAATGGAAAACGACTCAAGTAAAAGTAAAAGTCACCCAGTGTCACGTCCTGATCATAGTAAGTTGTTATTTTCTATGGTAGAGTAGGTCAGGGTGTGACAGGGGGTGTTTGTCTGTTTTTGTATTTCTATGTTCAGTTTCTAGTTTTGTATTTCTATGTTGGTGTTGTTTGGGTTGATCTCCAATTGGAGGCAGCTGATCCTCGTTACCTCTAATTGGAGGTCATATTTAAGTTGATGTTTGTCCCACCTGTTTTTGTGGGTGATTATCTTTTGAGTAGTGTGGTTTCCTCTCTGCGTCACGGTGTGTTGTTTTTTTGTGTTTCAAGTATTTAGTGTTAGCGTTTAGTTTCACGGAATAAATAAATATGTGGAACTACGCTGCATTTTGGTCCGATCCTTCAGACAGCCGTGACACCCAGTAAAATTCTACTTGAGTAAAAGTCTAAAAGTATTTGGTTTAAAATATACTTAAGTATCAAAACTAAATGTAATTGCTCAAATATACTTTAGTATCAAAAGTAAAAGAATAAAACATTTGAAATGTCTTATATTAAGCAAACCAGATGGCACCATTTTCTTGTTTTTTAAGTTATGGAAAGCCAGGGTCACACTCCAACACTCAGACATCATTCACAAACGAAGCATGTCTGTTTAGTGAGTCCGCCAGATCAGAGGCAGTAGGGATGACCAGGAATGTTCTGTTGATAAGTGTGTGAATTGGACTAATGTCCTGTCCTGCTAAGTATTCAAAATGTAAATAGCCCTTTTGGGTGTCAAAGAAAATGTATGGAGTAGAAAGTACATTATTGTCTTAAGGAATGTAGTGAAGTAAAAGTAGTAAAAACTATAAATAGTGAAGTAAAGTACAGATACCTCAAACTACTTAAGTAGTCCTTTAAAGTAATTTTACTTAAATACTTTATACCACTGCCTACATGCTAAGTGTAGATCATATATTGTTTTCCCTACGGGTTCTAGAAAAGAGCAGAAGCTCTGTATCGTCCGTTCAGACCCCAGTCCTACCTACCTACAGGTTCTAGAAGATAATCTGATACACAACCAAAACAAACACCAAATGTATCCAACAAATGTATAAAGTCATAAGCTTGATGTAATGATTGTATGCTATGATTGTGGAACCAAATACTTTACTTTTTACTACTTTAATGCAAATATAAGGGAATTTGTCCCAATATTTCGGTCCCCTAAAATGGGGGGTCTTTGTACAAAAAGTGCTGCCATTTCTAAATGGTTCACCTGATATGGATGAAAATACCCTCAAATTAAAGCTGACAGTCTGCACTTTAAACTCATAGACATTGTATTATTTCAAATCCAAAGTGCAGGAGTACAGAGCCAAAACAACAACAAATGTGCCACTGTCCCAATACTCACAGTAGTTACATTTCCATAATAATAGCTCTGCATGTATAATTAATGTGCTTCACCATGAGGTGATGTCAGAACTAAATGGAAAAAGAGGGGAGGACAGGAGAGGAGACAGAGGAGAAGAGAAGATAGGGTAGAAGAGATGATCACCTGCCATATGAGTGTGTATCCTAGGGGATATTGAAGGCAAAGCTCACAAGGCAGGTGGCTAATCTGTCCTGTCCTCACTAACCAGACAGAGCAGCTCAAGCCTGCACCTGCCTCATACCGCAGTGGTCCCCACAGACCCAGAGACCAGTGACCATTCTGCCTTCCAAACCCTTACCCTGTCACTTATTTCCCCAGACCCTGCCTCCACCCCATATGAAAAAATAATATAGTATACTTATGCAATAAAGCCCGAGGGGTGTGTGGTACATTGCCAATTTACCACGGCTAACGGCTGTTCTTATGCGCGACGCAACGCGGAGTGCCTTGATACAGGCTTTAAAAACTACAGCAATGTCCCCAAAAACACTACTGTAAATACTACAGTATATTACAGTCCGCAAAAATACTACAGTAAATACTACAGTATACCACAGCTTGCAAGAACACTACAGGTAATACTGCAGTATACTAAAATCCGCAAAAAAGTATATCAATTACTATAGTATATACAGTACTACAGTTTTATTTTACTACAGTATTTATACTACAGTTAACAGTAAATACTACAATATACAACAGAATACTACAGGACATTTTGACTTTAGTCCGCAAAAACACTACAGTGATGAGTGAGACAGTTACAGAGGCATAAATATCATACCGCCCCTAAAAAATGCTAACCTCCCCTGTTATTATAATGGTGTGAGCTTAGCATGTCTTGGGGGCATGATACAGTGTATTTGTGCGTCCGTAACTTTCTCACTCATCATTATTCACAGTTCATTCACCACTATCCGTAACCATGTAGAAGGGTTTAGAAACATATTCTATTCTTATTTACAATAAAAGTGACTCCAAAATGACACAATACATTATTTACCATATATTACTGTTGGGCACAGAATTATCTGAAAAACAACTAAAACAATGAGCAAATCCATCCAAGTTTGTAGAGTCACAAGCTTGATGTAGCCATTGCATGCTAGGAATATGGGACTGAATACTTTTTACTACTTTAATACACATTTAAGTGAATTTGTCCCTAAAATAGGTGGACTATGTACAAAAGTGTTGTCATTTCTAAACGGTACAAATTAAAGCTAACAGTCTGCACTTTGACCTCATAGTCATGTGATAAGATCACTGATGTACTAATTAGTATCACTGTGGCATAGGGGGATGCAGGAGAGAGAGACATATAGCTGGAAAGAGTAGGAGTCCAATCGAGAGAGAGCGAGAGATAAAAAGACAGAAAGACAGAGAGAGTGCGAGAGAGCAAGAGGCTGAGGGCAAGCGAGCAAGACAGAAGGAGAAAATTATGTAGTTTAGTGTTCTCCACAGCAAAGGGAGAGCAGTGCATCAGCATACAAACTCGTCTTAACTAAGGCGTCCTCAGCTCCACTTTACCATGCAGACCTATCCATCTCCCCCATGCATTATTCAACTGCACCGGGCCATTTTACTGCACACTGAAGAAAGATTGGTTCCATTTTTATTTCCCTTTTGTGCCTGTTCTCCCCTTCCTTCTCCCTCCCACCTCATTCGCTCCCTGCTTCCTTTTGCTTTTCAATTAAATTAGGGACAGTGTGACACTATTTCCAGTCAGGGAGACTGTGTACATGACAATTAGAGTGTCAGGGAAAGGTGTGTGTGTGTGTGTGTGTGTGTGTGTGTGTGTGTGTGTGTGTGTGTGTGTGTGTGTGTGTGTGTGTGTGTGTGTGTGTGTGTGGGGGAAATACACACATACCCATGCATATAATTAACATAAAATCCCGCAGACACACACATACAGTATGCATTCCATTCTGTCTCGCACTAATTTACTCTAACACATATTGTCTAACGTAGCCACATTCTTCCGTTTTCATTCCTCCATCTATCCCTCCCTCCCTCCCTCCTCTCTCTCTCTCGTCTCTGTCAGTAGATGTGTAGATATGTGTGTTTGAACAGTAGAATGAAAGTCCCTCCTGTCTGATTGAACAGTGTGTGGACAGATAGCAGAGGGGCTCTTACAGAGTTGGCTTCAATCGCTACCATGTTACCATGGACAGACTTTTGGTAGAAATTACATTTAGTCCATACTGCAAGTGACTTTCCTTGAAGGACAAACAAGAGCTTGCCGCTTTCACAAGACCATATGGACACAGAGCTGATTCTGATAAAAAATAGGAATTAATTTACTCCGGAGTGGAAATACTGTTATTAATCGTTTTTCCATTTAACTACAGAATATTAAAGTCATGATATATATTTTCCTTAAACTCTTGAAAGATAGATGACAGATGGTGTGTGTGTGTGTGTGTGTGTGTGTGTGTGTGTGTGTGTGTGTGTGTGTGTGTGTGTGTGTGTGTGTGTGTGTGTGTGTGTGTGTGTGTGTGTGTGTGTGTGTGTGTGTGTGTTAGGCGGTTTATTAGGACTGTCAGGTGAAGTGAGTGTGTGTGCCAGAGACAATTGGGAGTCTGCATCCATTGCTGCCGCCCATGAAATGAGGAGAGACAGAATCCTAACCAAGCAATTAAGGAAAAGGTCAAGGCTGTCTATTCTCCTATTCCACTCAGGGGGAGAGCGGCAGTCTCGCACACACACACACTCGCACACACATGCACACACAAAGTTTCATTAGTGAACAGATTGAGTTTGCTCTGTCAATAAAGCCAGTCTCTGGCCTATCGTTCATAATCTCAGAGCTACATTCAGAGCAGGTAGGGGAGGGAAAGAAGGACAGATCTACTCTATTCTATTCTACTCTATTCTACTGTAGTCTACTATATTCTACTCTACTCTATTCTATTCTACTATATACTATTATATTTTATTCTGCTGTACTCTACTCTATTCTACTCTATTCTATTATATTCTATTATATTCTACTCTACTCTATTCTACTATATTATATTCTATTCTACTGTACTCTACTCTATTATATGCTGTTCTACTCTATTCTATTCTAGTGTACTCTACTATATTCTATTCTACTATATTCTATTCTATTATATTCTACTCTCCTCTACTCAATTCTACTTTATTCTATTCTACGCTACTCTACTCTATTCTACAATATTGCATTATATTCTACTGTACTCTACTCTATTCTACACTACTCTATTCTACAATATTCTATTCTATTCTACTCTACTCTACTCTACTCTACTGTATTTTATTTTACTGTACTCTATTCTATTCTACTGTACTCTACTCTATTCTACAGTATTGTATTTTATTCTACTGTACTCTACTCTATTCTACTCTACTCTACCCTAAACTCGACTAGGTGATTTCTAAAAGAATGGCTAACAAATGGCCAGGGAATGAGTGTACAGTTTCTTCAGAAAGAATTCCTACCCCTTGAATTATTCCACATTTTCTTGTGTTACAGCCTGAATTCAAAATGTATCAAATATATAGTTTTTCACCCATCTACACACAAAAATCCATAATGACAACGTGTAGAAATGTTTGCAAATGTATTGAAAATGAAATACAGAAATATCTAATTTACATAATTATTCACACCCCTGAGTCAATACATGTTAGAATCACCTTTGGCAGCGATTACAGCTGTGAGTCATTCTGAGTAAGTCTCTAAGAGCTGTCCACAACCGGATTGTACAATATTTGCCAATTATTATTTTCAAAAAATGTTAAGCTCTGGTTGTTGATCATTACTAGGCAACCATTTTCAAGTCTTGCTATTGATTTTCAAGCAGATGGAAGTCAAAAGTGTAACTTGGCCACTCAGGAACAGTCACTGTTTTCTTGGTAAGCAGGTAGCCTAGTGGGCGGCAGGTAGCCTAGTGGTTAGAGTGTTTTGCCAGTAACTAAATGGTTGCTAGATCAAATCCCTGAGCTGACAAGGTAAAAATCTGCAAGTCAATATCAGGAAGGTGTGCCAAATGTTTGGTGTACTCAGTGTATTTTAACTAACAGTCATCAAATTAAAAGCTACATATTCTGGGAGAATTTAAAATGCCCAAAACAATTCGTTTATAGATATTGTTATTATATTTGAAAAAAGAACACAGCAGTAGCCATGGCAAAATGCATAAAATTGAAGGAAATTTGCTTAAAGAATGCAAAAATGTCTCTATACCGGCACGATGAGGGGCCTTTAAAATGTTCTCAAAAAATCAGCCGCGCCATTGGGCCGACTGCGCCCCATGCCACGCCCCCTGTCACAACCACCACCTAAGGCTCTTTTTGATCCAGAAGAAAACCTGTGTGTGTGTGTATGGTGATTGTCCCCCTCGTCAGTCCTCCGTGTTTCCCCCTGATATGAGACGAGCCAGGAGCCCAGCAGCACACACACCTAAACCCCCTGACCCAGTTAGAGAGAGAGAGAGAGAGAGAGAGAGAGAGAGAAAGAGAGGGTGAATATTTCTCAGGGCTGCAATGTTTGTACTAATGGGTTTTGCATGGTTCCTCTCGTTCCAAAAATGGAAATGGCGTCTCTTACACACACACACACACACACACACACACACATACACACACACACACACACAGTACCGTGTTTATTAGCCACATGATTTAGTCATGAAGCTCCTCGTCGCTAACACACAACACCCCCAAGCCCACTCCACTCAAACACACAAGTTACACACACACACACACACACACACACACACACACACACACACACACACGCTCTTCTCCATCCTCTCTGAGATGGTCCCTCGTGGTTTTTGGAACAGATTCGAGCCACCAAGCCCAATCCTTGGCAACTATACAGTGTGTGAAGTTTAAGTGAGTTCCGGTCTGGTGCCGTTACAAGTGGCCACTCCCTGTTTTTATGCAGTGAGAAATGAAGGGAAAGAGAAAGAGTAATCCATCTCTTTTTTTGTCACACTCACCTGTTTCCTAGCACGAAAACAGAATGAGAGCAGATTGATCATTGAAATGGATCGCACCATCAGGGAAGTAGCAGCCACACGAACACAAACACACACACACACACACACACACACACACACACACACACACACACACACACACACACACACACACACACACACACACACACACACACACACACACAGTTTATGGAAGGCCAGATAAGCACAATCAATGTCAAGCAATTATCTTCCCTCCTCTAAGTTGATTAGCTTATCTACTTATTCCTCTTGGCTTTGTTTATTTGATTGTCTCACCAGATATCTTTCCAGTGAACGCGTCTGCAACAAAAGCTACGGTAAGTGTTGATCTCGCTATCTCCGCTTGATGAAGTAGCCCTGTTGTCCTGTTTATATCGTTAACACGCGTTGCGTACCGATAAACGGCTCGATTAATCAACCCTGTCGGACTTTTATTCTAGAGTCAAACTGAACATCTGTGTCCTCCAGAAGTTGACAATGTAGTGCCCATACCGTATCATACCGTACCCTCCTCTGTGACACCTTATACCCTACCCTATCTTACTGAGCTGCACCTTGACCTCACCTACCTCAATCCCTAGTGCCTTACCCCTACACTAACCCATTCAACCCAATCCAAGTTATGGAAACCAATTGACGGCGGACACCCTAATATTCGGAATGCAGTCATGTGTGTTACCTTGTATTCGGTGGAATGGAACAAGCTTTCAGTGCTCTCTGTCCTGAGGATCTCTGTGTTTATTGTACTGACATCTTCTACAGCTCCTGGCCAAGGAGCCTGCATGGCTGTGTGGATTCTCTCTGTTTCTGTTGACGTTGGTTATTTAGTCATTCCTTCCACAGTAGCTCGTGGTGTATTGGGCTCTGACTGTGTCTGGGTCCGGAGGTGTGAGGGGGTGGAGAAGAGCTATTGGGGATTGGGGCTATGTGTTCTCCATACTAAACCATTTCCCCAGTCTGAGAGAGAAAGAGAGAGAGGGAGAGATGTTGCCCTCTCAACCTCTCTCTCTGCACTTATTTGCCCTCCTTGCTCAAGGCGTTTCATATAACAAGTCTGGTCTCTGCCAATATTACTCCCCCTCTCTCTCCCCTTCTTCTCCCCCCTGCTCTCTCTCCTGATATTACCGTGTTTTCTCGCCTGCTAATTCCTAGTGAATGCAGCTTTGACCCTCCCTCTCTCTATTTGAGTCACCCAGGGCAGAGAGAAAGGGGGAGAGAGAATGAGAAAGAGCAGCAGAAAGAGTTGTATGAATAATGTATTGTAACAGAGGACCTGTGTTATATGAATATGAATGTCTGGCTCCATCCGATCCCCTGCAGTCTCTCAGTTTGATAGAACCCGCATACTTACACCACCATCTCACATGTGCCTGGAATGATAACTTACTAAAGCTATGGGTAACAGGAATGATAACTTACTATAGTACAGCCAGTGTGTATTGTTTAGGGATGGATTATACTATAGCTTACTATAGTATGGAGAGTGTTTGCATTGTGTAAAAGTTATACAACTGATCATTTACTATAGACAGTGTGTATGGGTTATAAACTTGGAATGGGAACTTTATCTTGGTCATGTGATATGACGTGATATGACGTGATGTGACGTGATATGACGTGATATGACGTGATATGACGTGACATGACATGTGATATGACATGTGATATGACGTGATATGAAGTGTGATTTGACGTGATATGATGCGATATGACGTGATATGAAGTGTGATTTGACATGTGATAGGACGTGATATGAAGTGTGATTTGACGTGATATGATGCGATATGACGTGATATGAAGTGTGATTTGACATGTGATAGGACGTGATATGAAGTGTGATTTGACATGTGATAGGACGTGATATGACGTGATATGAAGTGTGATTTGACATGTGATATGACATGTGATATGACATGTGATATGATGCGATATGACGTGATATGAAGTGTGATTTGACATGTGATAGGACGTGATATGAAGTGTGATTTGACATGTGATAGGACGTGATATGACGTGATATGAAGTGTGATTTGACATGTGATATGACATGTGATATGACATGTGATATGATGCGATATGACGTGATATGAAGTGTGATTTGACATGTGATAGGACGTGATATGAAGTGTGATTTGACATGTGATAGGACGTGATATGACGTGATATGAAGTGTGATTTGACATGTGATATGACATGTGATATGACATGTGATATGACGTGATATGATGTGATATGACGTGATATGAAGTGTGATTTGACGTGTGATATGACGTGTGATATGACGTGTGATATGACATAATTCTGTGTCTGATCATCCTACTGCACTCCTGAGACTTTGTAAACAGGCCTTTACTCTGGTAAATGTCTCTGGGTCCAGGCCCCCAGCCAGGGGCCACAAGGAAGGAGGGTGGAAATAGAGGTGCTGAAAAAAAAAAAATCTGAAGAAAATATATCTATTTTTTTTCTCCATAAAAGCAGTGCACTGGGCCTTTTCTAGTCCTGTAATAGCAGACCGATATAGCCATCTGTAGCACGGGTGAAAAAATTGCAGCACCCCCACCCCCAAAAGTCTTCCTGCAACTATGGCCCTGTTAGCCCTGTTTGGGTCACAGCCCCATTGCTAGTGACATCTCTCCAGTCACAGGGGAGCCATGGTGAGTCAGGGCAGGCAGGCAGGAGCTGCTGATTACAATATGTTTGTTACTCTGTCTGCCAACTGCTGAGCTCTTATTAAACACACACACACACTGTGTTTTCTGCGCTGCCTGTGAACTGCAGAGCTCTTATTAAAAATGTATCTGCAAGCTGTTTTGTGTCGCTGCTTCGCTGAGGAATTCATTACCTCTTTGCCACGCGCCACTGTCACACACAACCCTACAAGCCAACCCCGACCTGTCGAATAAAACAACACATTTCCGTTTAGAATGTTTGAGATGCAAACAAACAAACACTCCAGCGGGAGAAGAAATAGGGAGGAGAGGAAGGAGAAGAGACGGAATGGTTGTCTCCATCAGGTTTTCATTCTGTTTGATCCCTACAGCAGCAGAGGGCAGGGTGACTCTCTTTCACTCATCTTCTGTCTTTCTCTCCTTCTTCCTCCCCCCCTCTTTACCCTCTCCTTCTCTCTCTCTCTCTCTCTCTCTCTCGTTCTCTGTGGTTGATCTGTCATGTTGATGATCAGGTAATGCAAATGATGGGTCTACAGCATCACTCAGGAATCAATGTTCTGTACACACATAACCCCTCACGCCCCACATACACACACATGCATACCGACCTCATACAGTGCCTTCGGAAAGTATTTACACCTCTTGACTTATTTTTACACTTCATTGTGTTACAGCCTGAATTCAAAATGAATTCAATATAAACATTTCTCACTCATTTACACACATTTCCCTATAATGACAAAGGGAAAAAAAACGTTTTTAGAAATGTTTTCCAATGTATTGAAAATAAAATACCGAACTATCTTATTTACATAAGTATTCACACCCCTGAGTCAATACTTTGTACGAGCACCTTTGGCAGCAATTACAGCTGTGAGTCTTTATGGGGATGTATATAAAGCTTTCCTGGATTGTGAGACATTTTCCCGTTTTAAAAATTCTTCAAGCTTTGTCAAATTGGTTGTTGATCATTGCTAGACAACCATTTTCAGGTATTGCTATACATTTTTAAGTAGATGTAAGTCAAAAATGTAACTCGGTCACTCAGGAACATTCACTGTCTTCTTGCTTACCAGTGCCTTTGGAAAGTATTCAGACCCCTTGACTTTTTACACATTTTGTTACGTTACAGCCTTATTCTGAAACTCATCAAACAGTTTTTTTCCTCATCAATCTACATGCAATACCGCATAATGACAAATCAAAAACAAGTTTGTACAATTTTTGCTAATTTATTAAAAATAAAAAACTGAAATACCACATTTACATAAGTATTCAGACCCTTTACTTAGTACTTTGTTGAAGAACCTTTGGCAGAGATTACAGCATCGAGTCTTCTTGGGTATGACGGTACAAGCTTGGCACACCTGTAATTGGGGAGTTTCTCCCATTCTTCTTTGAAGATCCTCTCAAGCTCTGTCAGGTTGGATGGGTAGCATCGCTCTCGCTCTCCAGAGATGTTCGATTGGGGTTCAAGTCCGGGCTCTGGCTTGCCCACTCAAGGACATTCTGAGACTTGTTCCCAAGCCACTCCTGCGTTGTCTTGGCTGTGTGCTTAGGGTCGTTGTCCTGTTAGAAGGTGAACCTTCACCCCAGTCTGAGGTCCTGAGCGCTCTGGAGCAAGTTTTCATCAAGGATCTCTCTGTACTTTGCTACGTTCATCTTTTCCTCGATCCTGACTAGTCTTCCAGTCCCTGCCGCTGAAAAACATCCCGACAGCATGATACTGCCACCACCATGCTTCACAGTAGGGATGGTGCCAGGTTTCCTCCAGACGAGATGCTTGGTTTTAGGCCAAAGAGTTCAATATTGGTTTCATCAGATCAGAGAATCTTGTTTCTCATGGTCTGAGAGTCTTTAGGTGCCTTTTGGCAAACTCCAAGCGGGCTGTCATGTGCCTTTTACTGAGGAGTGGCTTCCGTCTTGCCACTCTGCTATAAAGGCCTGATTGCTGCAGAGATGGCTGTCCTTCTGGAATATCTCCCATCTTCGCAAAGGAACTCTGTTAGAGTGACCATCGGCCATCGGATTCTTGGTCACCTCCCTGACCAAGGCCCTTCTCCCCCAATTGCTCAGTTTGGGCTGGTGGCCAGCTTTAGGAAGAGTCTTGGTGGTTCCAAACTTCTTAAATTTAAGAATGATGGAGGCCCCTGTGTTCTTGGGGACGTTCAATGCTGCAGAAATGTTTTGGTACCCTTCCACAGATCTGTGCCTCGACACAATCCTGTCTCTGAGCTCTACGGACAATTCTTTCAACCTCATGGCTTGGTTTTTGCTCTGACATACACTGTCAACTGTGGGACCTTATATAGACAGGTGTGTGCCTTTCCAAATCATGTCCAATCAATTGAATTTACCACAGATAGACTCCAATCAGGTTGTAGAAACATATTAAGGATGATCAATGGAAACAGGATGCACCTGAGTTTGAGTCTCACAGCAAAGGGTCTGAATACCTATATAAATATGGTATTTCATTATTTATTTATTTTATACATTTGCTTTGTAATTATCGGGTATTGTTGATAGATTGCTGAGGATTTATTTTTTATTTAATCCATTTTCGAATACGGCTGTAACGTAACAAAATGTGGAAAAAGTCAAAGGGTCTGCCACGTCCTGACCAGCAGAGGGTGTAGTTGTGTAGTATTTTGGTCAGGACGTGGCAGAAGATGTCTGTGTATGTTTGTTCTGGGTTGTATGTTTCTATGTTGGTCTGTGTGGCTCCCGATCAGGGACAGCTGGTTATCGTTGTTCCTGATTGGGAGTCCTATATTAGGTGTGTGTTTTTCACTTGGGTTTGTGGGTTGTTGCACTAGCACTGCTATTATTTTGTATGTATAGCTTGTTAGCGTGTCGTGAGTCGTTCTTGTTTATTGTTTTGGTGTTCACTTTAAAATAAAATATTAAAGATGAGTATCCACATCCCGCTTGCATTTTGGTCTCATGTTGACGACAATCGTTACAGGGTCTGAATACTTTTCGAAGGCACTGTATATTTGATCTTTTGTTGTAGGCGAACTAGGTTTTCCTTTAGGATTTTGCCTGTGCTTAGCTCAATTCCATTTATTTTTTATCCTGAAAAACTCCTTAATGATTAAGAAAAAAAATCCCTGAAAAATCCCTTAACGATTGCAAGAATACCCATGACATGATGCAGCCGACACTATGCTTGAAATTATGGAGAGTGGAACTCAGTTATATGTTGCATAGGATTTGCCCCAAACATAACTTTGTATTCAGGACAAAAAGTAAATAGCTTTTTGCAGTATTACTTTAGTGCCTTGTTGCAAACAGAATGCATGTTTTGGAATATGTTTCATTCTGTACAGGTTTCCTTTTTTTTACTCTATCAATTAGGTTAGTATTGTGGCGTAACTACAATGTTGTTGATCCATCCTCAGTTTTCTCCTGTCACAGGGGTTTCCTTCCTGTCCGGCAACTGAGTTAGGAAGGACACCTGTATTTTTGTAGTGACTGGGTGTATTGATGCACCATCCAAAGTGTAATTAATCACTTTTCAATGCTCAAAGGGATATTCAATAGATGGCGTTCTTTGCGAGGCGTTGGAAAACCTCCCTGGTCTTTGTGGTTTGAATCTGTGTTTGAAATTCACTGCTCGACTGATGGAAATGTGTGGGGTACAGAGCTGACGTAGTCTTTTAAAAATCATGTTAAACACTATTATTGCAACATAATAAGTCCATACAACTTATGTGAGCTGTTAAATACATTCTTACTCCTGGACTTATTTGGGCTTGCCATAACAAAGGGGTTGAATATTTATTCACAAAACATTTAAGATTACAAAACATCATTCCACTTTGACATTATGTGGTATTGTGTGTAGGCCAGTGCCAACAAATCTCAATGTAATCCATTTTAAATTCAGGCTGTAGCACAACAAAATGTGGAAAGCGTCAAGGGGTGTAAACACTTTCTGAAGGCAATGTCTCTCACAACATTCTACAAAAAACTGCACAATCACACACACGCACACTTGCATAAAACACACACACACACACGTACACACACACACACACACACACATACAGTATCCGCCAAGCAGAGCCATTTGAATGAAACAACGAAAGGCTCTGCTTTAAAGCTCATTACCCAATCCAGTGAGCAGAGGCAAATCCTATTCTGACATTGAGCTGTGTGTGTGTGTGTGTGTGTGTGTGTGTGTGTGTGTGTGTGTGTGTGTGTGTGTGTGTGTGTGTGTGTGTGTGTGTGTGTGTGTGTGTGTGTGTGTGTTTGTGTGTGTGTGTGTGTGTGTGTGTGTGTGTGTGTGTGTGTGTGTGTGTGTGTATGTGTTTGTGTGTGTCATCTTTCCCACATTTTTAGTATTCTGCAGCTTTTTCTACTTCTCTGCTCACTTTTAAACACAGTGTTTGCGATGGCATGTCCTGCAGTAGACCTGCCCATTAGGAAGACCTGCAATAACTGATCCCAAATAGCAAAACATTTCATATATTAACAAACAAAGCAAGAAAGCTCGTAAAATGCGTAAGGCTTCAAAGCGTAACTGTGTGTACAGGGGTTTTTGGAGAACCCTCTGGCATTTCCCAGAAACCCCCGCTCTCATAGATGACTCACATACGTAGTACATCCAGTACATCGACAATCCGCTCTGAGGCTGTTGGAGATTCGAGACTGAAAGTGGATGCGATAGACAACAGCTACAGACACGATTGAAAAGTAGTACATCTTTTCCATTTTACAATGTCTTGAGAACAGGTAAAAACGTGTTACACTGGGTATAATTCTTGTTCTAATGTTATAGCTACAGTGAAAAAAGATTAGATAGCAATCTGACGTTAGCTAGCAAGCTAACTTGGTACATTAACTTGTGTAAAAAGCAGTGGAAAACAATTTGTTTTCCTAAACAGTTTAGATGTGTCCTGTAGATGCCTAGTGTTAGAAGATGTCCACTTTATTGTTAGGTCAATTCTTGGCCAGCTAGGGGAAATACAATGATGGGACAGACTGTTGTCCATGCTAAAGTTTTTGCTTACTGATCTGATTCTGCTCCAACACTCGACAATGGTGAGGCTGGAAAAACAACACTCGGTGGGTGTTGATGTCGATTGATCCCTTTCATAACTGAAAAAGCAGCAATATTTTTGTGTTCCAAGGAATTTTCTAACTCTAGCTTTGTCGTCAAATAATGATCATGGCTATTCCGTGCCATTACAGTAGTGTGAAGTGAAGCAGCTACAGTAGCGAGCTAATCAGATGCTTTCAGATCACAGACATCAGAAATATAACAGGAGGTCAATGATACATAATCATAGCTTGTTACAACTAAATAGCAAAGCAACATTTTATACAAATGAAACAAACCAATGGCACAGTCAGCTAGCTAACAACAAGTAATCCATAGTAGCTATAACACTCACATGTATATTTACAATTACAGTTCAAAAATGACATATTACTTTATATCTCGAAATATGCATTAGCTAGCTAGCTATGTCTTACCTTTTCGGCAGAAAAATTACTTGGTCGGTTTTGAATCCCTTGGCGATCCCTCTCCAGTTTGTGAGCGTAAATCCGAGGTTCACTCTCGTCTTGACCCAGGCTCTATTGTTTTCCCTTTTCGCCTGTTGGCTCTCCAAAGTTCCCTGTTTCTTTGGTTTATATGGAGGAACTGCTGGGACATGTAATTTGCTCCCCGCATCTGCCATATCTTGCCGCTAGCAAAGTATGGACATAGATGTCCCATTTCTCTTCTGTCTCTTGGAGATTCTCAATTGCATACTCCTCGTGTCCTCACCTCATCTCCTTCTCAAAACCCAATTATTAGAGAAGGTCAGTGGGGAGGGACTTCCTCCTTTCTCATCCAATGGGTTTTGAGAAGGAGACAAGGAGAGAGGAAAGAAGACGCTAGGAGTGTGCAATTGAGATCTTCCCCCTGTCTCAGTCTGAGCCAATGAGCTCGTGGTGGAAACTCGTCATTCATTATGCGCAATACTAAATCTGGCGGGAAAATCTGTCCCGACAGGGAAATCGAATACAGCTGGAGGGTAAATATTGTTACTGTTGAATCACATTGGATGACCACTAGTGACTTACTAGAGCTTTTGAACATATACAAAATAGAAAAAGTGACATAATGTGCCTTTAAATGGATTGAAATTCCTGTCTTTCCCTCATGGCTTTGCAGAATGTCCTTGAAACTCTGTGAAGAGAAAGAGTGGAGGAGAGGAGGGTGTATGAGAGAGATGAACAGATGCAATCAAAGACTCTCATTCACTTTGAGAAAAAGCTTCCATTTGATGTATCACTCTGTCCAATACAGTGCTTTAACTCCAGCTGAAGTAAGTGAAGTGTAGTCAATAAGAACAAAAATAATGGCGACTGATTGAAGCTGCTTCATTTTGGCAATACTATTCTCTACGGCTCTGTTCTGCAGTTTTATAACTTTTCCTCTGGAAAGTTTTGTGTGTGTGTTTCTCTATGTTTATGTGTGTGTTTACAGCATGTGTCTGCTTGTGTGTGTGTGTGATCGTGCTCACAAGTGTGTGTGTTTGTGAGAGCGAGATTAGCAGGGGTAATGAGTGTGTGACAGTATGACAGAGCGGTAGCATCTGTGACTCTGGGACAGTGACTGATCGTCGGTCTCTGTGGTGTAACAGGACCGATGGCTGATAAATGACCAGGCTCACCCGGCATTATCTACATGTTGTTACACACACACACACACACACACACACACACTTGTGAAACATTAAAAAAGTTATCATTTAAAACACACCGTTTTGCAATGAAGGTCTACAGTAGCCTCAACAGCCCTCTGTAGGGTAGCAGCATGATGTAGCCGGAGGACAGCTAGCTTCCGTCCTCTTCTGGGTACATTGACTTCAATACAAAACCTAGGAGGCTCGTGGTTCTCACCCCCTTCCATAGGCTTACACAGTAATTATGACGACTTCCGGAGGACATCCTCCAACCTATCAGAGCTCTTGAAGCATGAACTGACACGTTGTCCACCCAATCAAAGGATAAGAGAATGAATCTAGTACTGAAAGCATAAGCTAGAGCTAGCTAATGCATAAAATGTAGCGAGTAGTTGACTCAAAGAGAGCAAAAGACAATATTTGAAGTTTTTAGCAAAGTCATTTCTTAAAAAATGAATGAGGAGAGAAGAGTGCTAGCTATATTTGGTTGTATTTTTTATTTACTTTCAGTTACTTAGCTAGCAAATGCAGCTAGCTAGTTTAACTTACTCAAACACCTGGCTCAAACAGAGAGGGATGCTATGTTAGCTAGCTGGCTTTGGCTATCCAACACTGGAACTCTTCCAAGTCAAGGTAAGCTTTTGTTTTTATTAGTTTATTGCCACCGTGGCCTGCCGGTGTAACTGCTTGCTGACTGTACACTGTACTGCATGATTTTAGGGGGTTTACTAACGAGTTAGTTCTAGTAGCTATGTTGACTATAATGTTAGCTAATATGGTGACAATGATGTTGGCTGTGTAGCGGTTAGCGTTTATGATGTGAAGGTTTGGTTTTGTCTGGTCACAGACAGCTGACGTGTTGTAAACTGAAGCCCACAAGCAAAGGGAAAGGTGAGAGAAGGAGAGCGCGTACATGCGAGAAGGAATTTTACAACGATCTAAGCAATCATGCTGTTTGTATGTGGCTGCTATGAAAGTGAACTGTGTTTCCGTGTGATCAGGGGTGTATTCATTCAGCCGATTCTGTTGAAAATAATTTCTTAAACAGAAGCAAACGGAACGAAACGGGGATAAACATACCTGAATTTGTCCAATTGAAACTCCCGTTTGCAACTGTTAGACTAATGATTACACCCCAGATCAGCTAGATGCAGGCAAGAGTGCGCAAGGCGGTATTGAATGTGTCAATGTCTGTCAGCTTGATTACTCAAATTTCTCTCGATCTGTGCACCTACGTTGTAAACTTTCATTCATAGGCTAGGTTGTAGCAACCTCATGATGGGTAAAAGGAAAATGTGGGAATCATGTAGTAGCCTAAAGCAATCAATGTTACATTGAACAGGGTGAATGGAATATGAATGACAGAAATATGTCCATAAAAATTACAAAAAGTCATCCCTTATCTTAAACAGCACCGACCACCACTGATGCACACACACACACACACACACACACACACACACACACACACACACACACACACACACGTAGGGCCGGGATCGCGATACTCGTTAGGATCGTGGCAACAAAACAAAACACAAAGCGGTTTTAACTTCTTTAGGAAAACAGCCCTAACGTTTTAAACATCATTATGATGTCATCCAGAGTCACATTTATTTTCCCAGCTACAGCACACAATATTTTACATACAGCAGGTTTTTAAACAAACAAAGAGTTTGGTCTGCTTCATGTTTTCATTTTTGCGTTGGAAAAAGGATTGCGATACTGGTATCGTCACAGCCCTACACACATGCACACATGAACACAAACAAAGCACTCATACACGTGTTAGCCCACTGAACTAACTTCTTGGTATTAAGAGAGCTCCTGAGTGGCTCAGTGGTCTAAGACACTGCATCTCAGTGCTAGAGGCGTCACTACAGACCCGGGTTTGATTCAAGGCTGTATCACAACCGTTTTGTGATTGGGAGTTCCATAGGGCGTTGCAAAATTGGTCCAGCGTCGTCTGGATTAAGGTTTGGCCTGGGTAGGCTGTCATTGTAAATAAGAATTAGTTCTTAACTGACGTGCCTAGCTAAATAAAGGGTAAATATATATGTTACGCAAGTTTAGTTCCCCATTTCTCTCCAGCATCTTATTCAACTTAAAAGCAGCTTGTTCTTGTCCAGTGGGAACAACCTTCCTTCTTCACACACACCGTAAAGCTCCATGTAGAGCTACAGTACACCACACTCACAACACCCAGTGGTCTAAAGTACTTAAGTAGAAATACTATTTATATTTTTGACAACTTATACTTTTACTTCACTACATTCCTAAAGAAAATGATGTACTTTTTACACCATACATTTTCCCTGACACCCAAAAGTACTCGTTACATTTTTGAACGCTTAGCAGGACAGGGAAATAGTCAAATTCACACACTTATCAAGAGAACATCCTTGGTCATCCCTACTACCTACGATCTAGCGGACTCATTAAACAAATGCTTTGTTTGTAAATTATGTCTGAGTGTTGGAGCGTGCCCCTGGCTATCCATAAATAAAAAAACAGCAAGAAAGTGGTGCCGTCTGGCTTGCTTAATATATGGAATTTGAAATGATTTAGACTTTTACTTTTGATACTTAAAGTATATTTTAGCTTGTACATTTACTTTGACACTTTAGTATATTTAAAACCAAATCATTTTTGACTTTTACTCAAGTAGGAGTTCACTGGCTGACTTTCACTTTTACATGAGTCATTGTCTTTTTAAGCCTATCTTTACTTTCACTCAAGCATGACATTTGGGTACTTATTCCACCACTGACAACACCGTTTCTGTTTTTACCTCATTTAAACATAATTGGATCAATGAAAACTCTGAATTATTGTATTCACGTTTCAGCTTTGATCTGCGAACGATACAGTAGTAGCAACCTGCGTGTATGGGATTATTCACAGAGCCAAAGGCCATGGTAAAATATGCAAGGTTAGCTAGATCCTGCTCTGTTCTTTTTGATGTTGAACTCTTGTTGTTTCTGAGTGATGTGTGATGGAGAACACATGAAAGGAGAACGGACGTACAACAGATTTATATACTCTTGCAGATTTGCATAGCACGCAACATTTAAAATTCTGCAATATTTGACTCAGAATTCAGTGTAAGCTTAATTCTAGCTCCGGGCTATATATATATATTTTTAAATGCAGTATCGTGTACCAATTTTACCATGCTCTTAACAATACAGCACGTTTCATGAAGCACCGGATTAAATTAATATATACCCATCCATTTGACAGTCAAGAGGGACAGTACTTCAGGTCTCAGGAAGGTGACGCCACTGCGTGATGAGAACGGGCTTCAACATCTGGCCTTCTCTTCTGAAGACTGTCTGTTTATAGGCTGCCCATCTCTGTTTATAGGCTGCTCATCTCTTTCACAAGGACCAGACCTGCGTCACTCAACAGCCCTGCGAGCCTCATACGATATCGATGCGTGTACAGCCTGGCACACATGCTAATAACTGGTTGTGTGTGTGTGTGTGTGTGTGTGTGAGTGTGCATGTGTGTACGTGCGTGCGGTTATCTCTCCCCCCCCCGTGTGCCTGCGTGCGTGTTTGTGAGTCGCCAAGCCAAATTAGATTTGGTTAGCCGAGGCAAGGAGGAGAAGAGACGCATGGAGGAATTTCCAGCACCCTGAAAAAATTGTTTACCCACAAATAGTTTACCCACCAAGAGCAGATTCATCAAGTAGCGTAAGGGATAAAATATGTTTTTCTCCTCGCTCCCCCCTTTTCCCTCTCCTCCGGAAGAGAGGGATTGAATAAAAGATGAGGGGATGGTAATCCTCAGGCTTAGGAGGGTTTATACCTTTCGACACTCCTGCAACCCTGATGTAAGAGAGAGATAGGGTCTCTATTGAAAAACCTGTCACTGATCCTATCACCTACAGGAGCTGGGGGTGGGATGGGTTGAGCTTATAGTGACGCTAATGAAAAAGCAACTTCACCGTCAGGGGCTAAAGTTATTCACTGACACTTATCGGCACATATCTGGGCACATACACCTGCACATATCACACACACGCCCGCGCGCCCGTGCACGCACAGCATTGCACACTAAGCACACATACTGTACAGACACGCACAGTTCTACACACAACCCGTCCCTCAGCCCACTCAAACTCCGACTGATGGCCCAATGGGAGACGATTAGACGTGTCTGTTTCTTTTGATCATCCAGTGAGGCGCCAGAGATATTAGATGGCTATTTCCCAGAAACTGAAATCCTCTCCACCATCTCTAATCCCCTGATGGCATTTCTGTAACAAACAGAATGGGACTGGCTTGGTATTGAGTTCCTGTATTTCCCCACGGTGATCAATAAAGTATTTATCTATCTATATATCATCTCTGTCACTGAGGATAGACCCAAAGCTCTATCACCACAGGGATGGCTATACCCGTCTGAGCCCCAAGAGACAGTGAGACCCCCCCCCACCCCCGAGCGACAGCCATTTTAGAAATGGCCTATTATGCTGCGTTAGAGAGAGAGGGAGGGAGTGTATGTGTGTGCTCCCCTATAAACTCTCCTTGATCTCCGCATACACACTTGTTGGGGTGTGTGTGTGTGTGGTTGTGTGTGTGTGTAGACGCATGTGGGCATGTGTGCGTGTGTGTGTGTGTTCCTCTGGTGTAAACTCTTTCCCTATTCCATTTGTTAGCATGAATTATAGATTATTGTTGCCATGGGATCAGAGAGGAGGGCTTCTCAGGGGGTAAAAACCCTACACATATACCGGAGCCCATCCCCCTCTCCTCTCCTCTTCCCACCCCCTCCCCCCTTCCCCCTCTTTCCTCAAGCCAATGGTATACCAACTGTTGGTCAGCCATGGTTGGTGGTGTGCTGTTGGGCTGCTTACAGCATACCCTCCTATCGACTGCCATCCCTTAAACGGTGAGGCTCTGACATGGGCTTGCCTGCAGTGTTGTGCTGCCTCATAACCACAAGTGGCCCGATAGCTAGCTGGGAATTGATCACAGAAGAAGTAGCCTTGGAGTAATTCTCCATGAGGTGGGTTTGAAAGAGTAGGTGCTCTGATCTCCATTCACGCTCCACCACTTCTCTCCTTTTCTCCCTCCGGGGATCCCCCTTCTCTTTAGTCTCTCAGGCGTTCACTCATTCGTTCATCGGTTCCTTCGTTCACTGCGTTCTCTTTGTAGATCTCTCTCGGAGGAGGACGGGGGCAGGAGTGGGTTTTCATTACCCAGCAAATCAATCTCCATCAGGGCGTCCTCTCTCTACACACCTGTGCACGCACGCACGCACGCACGCACACACACACACACACACACACACACACACACACACACACACACACACACACACACACACACACACACACACACACACAGACACACACACACACACAGACAGAGACACACACCCAGGCACACACACAGTTATACACACACATATCACACACACAGACACTTCTTCTCCCGGTTGGATCTATTAGCGTTAATGCTGTTATCGTGTTAGTGGGTGCTGAGAAGCTGCATATAGCAAGGTGTAGAGCTCCATTCCCCTGGCTGACACCACAGGGCTCGGCGCTGAAAGGGACAGATTTATGGACCTGCAGGTGGAGGAATGCAAAGCAGGGGCAGGGAAACACACACACACACACAGACGCACACACCTCGGTGGTGGAAGCCTACGCTGAATCTTAATGCTAAGGATGTGCAGTATAGGGGACGGATTGTTATGCACACCCCCACATCTCTGTGCCTGCAGCCTAGGTAATAGAAGGGTGTGTGAAGGTGAAAGGGTGTGTGAAGGTGAAAGGGTCTGTGCAGGGCCTTACAGAAAGTATTCACACACCTTGACTTTTTAAAATATTTTGTTGTGTTACAATGTGGGATTAAAATGGATTTAACAGATTTTTTCAAAGATCTACACAAAATGTATAAAACATTTATGAAAAATAAAACACTAATATATCTTGATTGGATAAGTATTCAACCCCCTGAGTCATTACATGTTAGAATCACCTTTGGCAGTGATTACAGTGTCTTTCTGGGTAAGTCTCAGCTTTGCACACCTCGATTGTACAATATTTGCACACTATTATTTAAAAAAATGTTCAAGCTCTGTCAAGTTGGTTGTTGATCATTGCTAGACAGTCATTTTTAAGTCCTGCCATAGATTTTCATGCCAATTGTCACGTCCTGACCAGTAAAGGGGTTATTTGTTCTTATGGTTTGGTCAGGACGTGGCAGGGGGTATTTGTTTTATGTGGTTCAGGTGTGTTTGTGTATGTGTTCATGTAGAGGGGGTATTTGGTTTATATGGTTCGGGGTGGTTGTTTATGTAGAGGGGTATTTGATTTATTAGTCCAGGGTTTTGGTTATTGTTCTATGTTAGTTTAGTTCTATGTTCAGTCTAGTCATTTGTATTTCTATGTTTAGTTAATTGGTGTTGGGGCCTTCAGTTGGAGGCAGCTGTCTATCGTTGCCTCTGATTGAAGGTCCTATAAATAGGTATGTGTTTTGTCATGGTATTTTGTGGGAGATTGTTGCTGTGTATAGCTTTGTGCCTTACTGGCATGTTCTTTGTCGTCGTGGTTTTTTTGTATACGTGTTTATTTTGGTTTTCCTTCTTTGTCCGTTAATAAAAGATGAGTATACATTTTCCCGCTGCGTCTTGGTCTAAACCCTATGACACCAATTTAAGTCAAAACTGTAACTAGGCCACACAGAAGCATTCAATGTTGTCTTGGTAAACAACTCAAGTGTATATTTGGCCTTGTGTTTTAGGTTATTGTCCTGCTGAAAGGTGAATTTGTCTCCCAGTGTCTTTAGAAAGCAGACTGAACAATGTTTTCCTCTAGGATTTTGCTGGTGCTTAGCTCTATTCAATTTATTTTGATCATACAAACTCCCTGGTCCTTGCCGATGACAAGCATACCCATAACATGATGCAGTCACCACCATGCTTGAAAATATGAAGAGTGGTACTCAGTGATGTGTTGGGTTGGATTTGTCCCAAACATAACGCTTTGTATTCAGGACATAAAGTAAAAAATGTTGCCACATTTTTTTCAGTTTTACTTTAGTGCCTTATTGCGAACTATTACTGCAAACAGGATGCATGTATTGGAATAGTTTTATTCTGTGCAGGTTTATTTCTTTGCACTCTGTCAATTAGGTTAGTATTGTAGAGTAACTACAATGTTGTTTATCCATTCCCAGTGTTCTGCTATCACAGGGTGAAATCCCTGAGCGGTTTCCTTCCTCTAACTGAGTTAGGAAGGACGGCTGTATCTTTGTAGTGACTCGGTGTATTGATACACCATCCAAAGTGGAATTAATAACTTCACAATGCTCATAGGGATATTCAATGTCTGTTTTTGATTTATTTATACCCATCTACCAATAGGTGCCCTTCTTTGTGAGGTATTGGAAAACATTGCAGATCTTTATGGTTGAATCTGTGTTTGAAATTCACTGCTCGACTGAGGGACCTTACAGATAATTGTATGTGTGGAGTAGAGAGATGAGGTAGTCTTCCAAAAATCATGACCTGTTAAGCAAATTTTTACTACTGAAATGATTTAGTCTTGCCTTAACAAAGGGGTTGAATACTTATTGACTCAAGACATTTCAGCTTTTCATTTGTAATTCATTTGGAAAAGTTTTGAAAAACACAACTCCACTTTGACAATGCAGGGTATTGTAGGTAGGTCAGCAACACAAAAACGAAATTTAATCAAATCAATTCAGGCTGAAACACACCAAAATGTGGAAAAAGTCAAAGTGTCTGAATACTTTCTGAAGGCATGCTTTGTGTGAGTGAAAATGTCTTAGTGAGCAACTATATATGCATGTCCAATTTCCACGTAGTGGAAACACTTCACTACCCTACCAAGTCATTATTGACACCACCTGAAATTGGCAAAGAAAATAGGATTTTCCACCAATGAGAGATTTTGTGAATTCATTCAGTCTATGATCTAGATAACAAAGGCTGAAGTGAAGTGTTATGTGTGTGCATGTGGGATTTTGTGTTACCAAAATGCATGAGTTTGTGCGCGGTAGAGAACTGATTTGCATGTATTTCTGACACACACACACACACACACACACACACACACACACACACACACACACACACACACACACACACACACTACCTCTCTGTATGTGAAGTGTGAGTTGTGTTCTCTGTTGAATGTGTCTATAAGGAGGGGAAAATCAGCAGGCCGTCCGCAGTTTACCCCTGAGAGAGCCTTTGGTTTAGCATTTAGATTGGGCTGATCAGGGAGGAGTGGTGTGTGTGTGTTGGTTTTGTTTTGTGTGTGTGTGTGTTTGTGTGCTGATCCATGTTTAATAGCTCTTGATGGAGACTACAGCCTTGGGCTTTGAGTTGATGTTGAGACTTGGTTAAGTAGTGAGCCGGGGTCACACATAGTGACACATGAATGTTTTAGAGAGACCCTCCCCCACGCCCCCTCTAGCAGCTATAGACTACAACAAAGCCACAACCATTTTATCTCACTCCTAAAACCTCCAAACAGCACCATTTCCAAATACACCTACTACAAAACAAAAAGAGAACTCAGAAATGAAATCCACAAGTTGTTCCTCGTAAAGCGTCGCAAATCAAGGGCGGTGGGTGTTTTTACCTTCTACTTGATGTGAATGAAACATATTTCTGACACAGGGCGCTTGCTGAATGATTCATGAAAGTGCCAGAGACACACAGCCAGACACGTTCTGTTAGACTGAGGGATTTGAAATAGCTAAATGTATGTAGGCCCATCCATTATAGGACGGACGCACAACACTATTCGTCTGTAATACAGAAACTGTGATATAGAAACTGTAATATAGAAACTGTTATATCGAACTGTTATGTCAGACCGTTATATCAATACTCAACCAGAGAGACATGTAAGATCAGAAGGATAGGTCTTCATTTGATATTAAATCAGAAGTAGCCATTTCAAAAAAAAATTCATTTTCTATGTGGATTGCGCTGCTATAGATTTGTGTACTTACTTATTGCAGTCTAATGACTGTTTTGTTCGGAAAGCCACACCGGAAGTAAAGCTATTCTGTTCTATTTTATTTCATTCTATTATATTAAGCTGTGTGTGTATTTGGGGAGGGGAGAGGAAGGCGGGTATGTGATTGGTTAGTGTATGGGTGGGGTATTATTGGTTCTCCTCTCGAGTTCAGCTAGAGTTCACAATCTCCCCCACGCCACTTACCTTCTGTAAGAGTGTGTGTTTGTTCTCTGCGTGTGTATGCGGCGTGTGTGTGCATGTGTGTGTGTGTTCACTGCCTCCTGACCCCACAAAGCTTTATGTCTGTATTTGTCTCTGCGTTCAACGTTACTTACAATTGTGTGTCTGTTTGTGTGCGTGTGTGTGTCTTCACAGTGTGTGTGGCTGATACCCAGAGGGTATATTCTGTCTTTCTGTTGCCCATCCAAAACCTGTTATATAACCATTCCAGTCATCTTAACACAACTGGGGCTAAAATATTTACATTTACCTTACAAACTACAATGTATTGAATTCTATCAAACGCCAGCTATTCTGGTGTGATATGTGTGTGGTGTGGAAATGGTGCCTGGCAGACCTGCACAGGCTGAGAGATAAGAGATGAGGCTAAAGCATTTAACACACATGGCATTAGTGTGTGTGTGTGTGTGTGTGTGTGTGTGTGTGTGTGTGTGTGTGTGTGTGTGTTTGTGAATAATTCAGCTCAGAGGTGAGGTACTGGTCATGGCATCCCAGAGGATCACAGTGCCGAGACTGTCAGAGAGAAAGAATCAGAGGTAGGACACACACACACACACTCACTCACACACACACACATACGGACACACACAGAGCCTGTCTGGCGCGAGGCAGTTTGTCATGATTTATGCGATGCCACCGTGCAGGCAGCGGCTCTAACTGTATTTGACAGTCTGTCCCCAGCCTCGCCAACCAGCAGTAATACAACAAATGAGCTGCTTCATATCAATGTCTTCATCATCACAAACAAACATGCTGTCATTGATTTGGTCTCTTTTCTCTTGAGTGAGAGGCTTCCCACTCTCTCTGTCTCACACTCCCTCCACATCATTCCATCTCTCATTTTTCCTGACTGTCTGTCGGCCTCTTCCTTTACTCCTCCCTTGACTACCTATTTCCTCTCTTTCTCTCTCTCTCTCTCTCTCCCTGGTGACAGAGACACACTAGCAGGGAAACATTATGACAGGTGAACACAGCTGTCAAGACCTTGTCTTTGGGAATCTCTCTAACCATCATAATGGCTTGTGGGTGGGTGTGTGTGTGTGTGTGTGTGTGTGTGTGTGTGTGTGTGTGTGTGTGTGTGTGTGTGTGTGTGTGTGTGTGTGTGTGTGTGTGTGTGTGTCTGTGAGATTTTTCTTACGGAATAGCTCACATCGTCATCACTCCTATTCACAGGTCTGTCAGTGTCAACCTTTATTGCACATAAACATACAAACACAAACACACACATTGACAGGTATACATCAGGCTAAGGAAGAGGCTGATGGTGGGAGGCAGAGACAAATGAGTACCACCCTGCACTCATCCATCCTGGACCAGGCTAGGGAAGGAGGGAGGACAGGTTGCATGGTGTGCACCCAAGCAGAGTTTTATTTCCTGTTGATAGGACAAAAGGAATAAGGCACGCACTTCTTCACATGAAATTGGACATACAGGGAACGGACATACACAGTGCATCCAGAAAGAACAAATAAATACAAAATGAAAAGCTGAAATGTCTTGAGTCAATAAGTGTTCAACCCCTTTGTTAAAGCAAGCCTAAATCAGTTCAGAGTTAAAATGTGCTTAACAAGTCACATAATAAGTCAACTAGTTCTCACAATCTCACTTCAGAATTAGACGTTCATCCATGTTTCTCAAACATCACATTTCTAAGTACCTCAGGTTAAGTTTAGGCAATAACCCCACATTTGCAAGGTTATGGTTAAGTTTAGGCATTAACTCCAAAATTGTAAGATTAGGCATTAACTACGAATAGTTAAGGTAAAGGTTTGGGATAGGCCTAAAACACTTCCTATCACTCTATTTGAACTAAGATGATAATGCGCAAACGCCATCCCTGTCCACAACACCCTAGCAAAACCGTAACTTACTTGAAGGTAACATCGCTCACTGTTGCCCCTAGTGGCCAGTTTCCACATCATCTCCAGATGTCCTGAGACGTGGATGGACGTCGAATACTAACTTGTAGCACGGGTGACCTGGCTGAATAAGTTACATGGCCTCACTCTGTGTGCAATAATAGTGTTTAACATGATTTTTGAATGACCTCATCTCTGTACCCTACACATACAATTATCTGTAAGGTCCCTCAGTCGAGCAGTGCATTTCAAACACAGATTTATCCACAAAGACCTGGGAGGTTTTCTAATGCCTCGCTGAAAAGGGTACCTATTGGTAGATAGGTGAAAAAAATATATATACATATTTTGAATATCCCTTTGAGCATGGTGAAGTTATTATTTACACTTTGGATGGTGTATCAATACACCCAGTCCCTACAAAGGTACTGGCGTCCTTCTAACTCAGTTGTCAGAGAGGAAGGAAAACGCTCAGGGATTTCACCATGAGGACAATGGTGACTTTAATAATCCCCCTAGAGTCGATTGATGCACCTGCACGTCACACGGTGACGTAGTTTTGAATATTGAATAGCTCCCTGTGTGTTTATGCTAGAAACGTATCATTTCTTGCAGTGGCTGCACCTCAATCCCTTCTTTCCCCCTGAAATAAAGTTTGCGCCTATTCTCATAACATGAGTGGATCTGGACACGAAAATCGTCACACAATCGTCTGTAAGAACCAAACCGTGTGAGCTACACGACTTACACGAACACGAGTGTCGGCTGTTTGGCTCTTCGACATCCACAACCCTAACAGCAGTAGTCTGAGCTAACTGTCGTGGACGTCCTCATTTCGAAGAGGTCTTCTCCGCAAAACCAACTGTCCAGACCGAACTGTTGGAACTACAAACTAATATTGAAAGTGGAGATCTTACGAACACGAAGATGCCGTACGATGCACACAAGCTTCAGGGGAGTGGGAGTTGTCTGAAGGTAACCCAGTACAGGGCTGTAAAAATGGCAAGAAGTGCATACAGGTATGGGGTCAAATGTGCCAAAAATAACGTGACCAAACATGGGTCAAATATTTTTTTTCTTATAGCTCTCAGATATAGGACCGACACTTCAAAACCTTGTTCCTTTGATACATTTTTATACTTTCTGTTTTGCCATTTATGAATGTAGCAGTAAATGCCAAAGTCAGTGTTTCATCAAATAATTTCTACAGGGGTTCTAAAATTCAAAATAAAATAGCTAAATTACATTTTATGACTATCTTAAAACAATTCTATATGTTAGCTTAGTAGATATTACGATCTAAAGGTTTAGACATACAGGGGTGACTTTAAAATAGCTTAGAGACAGTGATAGGATAAAACTGAGGATGGATCAACAACATTGTAGTTACTCCACAGTACTAACCTAATTGACAGAGTGAAAATAATGAAGCCTGTACAGAATACAAATATTCCAAAACATACATCCTGTTTACAACAAGGCACTAACGTAATAATACAAAAATGTGGTAAAGCAATTCACTTTTTGTCCTGAATAACAATATCACGAGTCAGGATATGACCCAGATGCAGACACAGAAGGCAGATAGTACAGTTCTCAATAATTTATTAGAGCACGGGGCAAAGAACAGGTCGAGGACAGGCAGAGGTTTGTAATCAGGTCAGAGTCAGGCAGGTACAGGACGGCAGGCGGGCTCGGGGTCAGGGCAGGCAGAGGTTCATAATCAGGTCAGAGTCAGGAAGGTACAGAACGGTAGGCAGGCTCGGGGTCAGGGCAGTTAGAATGGTCAGAACTGGAAAAACTAGGAAACAAACACTGGAGAAACAGGAAAACGGGAAAGCGCGCTGGTAAGACAAGACGACAAGACGAACTGGCAACAGACAAACAGAGAACACAGGTATAAATGCACAGGGGATATTAAGGAAAATGGGCGGCACCTGGAGGGTGTTGGGAGACAAGCACAAAGACAGGTGAAACCAATCAGGGTGTGACAACAAAGTGTTATGTTTGGAGCAAATCCAATCCAATACATTGCTAAGTACCACTCTCCATATTTTCAAGCATAGTGGTGGCTGCATCATGTTATGGGTATGCTTGTAATCGTTAACCTGTCTCCTCCCCTTCATCTACACTGATTTAAGTAGATTTAACAAGTGACATCAATAAGGGATCAACGCTTTCACCTGGATTCACCTGGTCAGTCTACAGTATGTCACGGAAAGAGCAGGCATTCTTAATGTTTTGTGTACTCAGTGTCCATTATATTTTCTACATATCTTATATCGGATTTAGTTGTTTAAGTTTACTCTGAAAAGTTTTTTTAATACCGAAAATGTATTTATATATAATGTACTGTTTAGACTTAGGCGACCCGAAAAAAAAGATTTCAATTACAGACAAATCCCTGCACACACAGACAAATACACACACAAATACACACACAAATACACACACACACACACACACACACACACACACACACACCGGTGATGAATCTGAACCCCTTAGGGGTGAAGATGTGCGTATATTGTTGACTAAAATAAAGTATTGGTTCAGTAAAAACACTCCTCATGAGGGATTTGTCAAGTATACCCTTCTCTGAGACATAGAGAAGCACTGTGAAAGTTCACCGGTATTTTTTCTCTGCATGGTAATTTTCATACTCTAGACAATGTACGAGTGGGATATTTACAGTATATGCCTGCATTAATTCATGTACCATGAGAAAAATGTGGAGAAATGTGAAGAGATGTGACACGCGTACAAACACACACAAAAACTTCCATCAGTAAAATAAAATATAATTCTACAGAATTTCCGGGATGAACATGTTTTCCGGTTTAAATGTAGTCCTTTACACTCGCACCCATATGCAGGTTGAAAGTGGCAGATGTGGGCACTGATAAAGGCCTTAATTGGAACTCAAGTGGCTGTACAGCAACATGCTATACATGACGTCAGAGCTCTGGCTCTGCGCTTCAAAGTGCTGTATGGGTTTTGACTGACACCCGTTCTGAACTTGAGCACCGTGAGTGACAAGAAGTTGCCCTCATCCCTCCCACTAATTGGGCAACTTTTGGACATATTTTGTTGACCTAGTGAGGGAAATTATGTAATTGAAGAGGACACGATGCATTATGAAAGATCAGACGTTGAGGATTTATAATAAATACCACTTTGATGTCATACGAGCAGCCAAACACCTGCGAATCCAAATGTACACATCCCATTTCCACATCATAAAACTCATGTCATATACAGTGTCAGTGTTTATAATCACTATGTTTGATGTACAGTTACAAGATGACATGACGTCATACCCTGGGTTATTCTGAACAGAATGAGCCTATGTTTATCTACTGCAAAGAAAATCTGCCCGCAGCACACGCACCTGAATGCACCTGTGACTCCTTTCGATGCGCACCAAAATGATGATCTGTTTCCCTGAATTGCTTTGTGAAAGCCTAACACTGTAATATCATATTTTAGAACTTAGCTAGTCCTGGCAATAGAACAAGGTTTCAAATGATGCCCACCTCGCCCAGATTGCGATTTATAATGGACCGTTTTTGTGTGATGGCAGGGATGAAGGGTTGTGTTCCAACAGTAGTAGGCCTGATTACCAACAACGATGAGAAGGCTTTCAGGGAGGAGGTAGGCACTCTGACGGTTTGGTGCCCGGTAAACAACCTCTCCCTCAACGTCAGTAAATCAAAGGAGTTGATTGTGGACTTCAGGAGGAACAAGGCTGGGCATGCCCCCATCCTCATCAACGGGGCCGCCATGGAGTCGGTCAGAAAACGTCAAGTTCCTCGGCGTACACATCTCCGGTGAGCTGAAATTATCAAACCACACGGACACCGTGGTGAAGAAGACAGGACAGCAACTCTTTAACCTCAGGAGGCTGGAGAAATGTGGCCTGTCCCCGAGGTCTCTCACTGTGTTCTACAGAAGCACCACCGAGAGCATACTGCCGGGCTGCGTTACAGCCTGGTACGGCAACTCCACCGCCGCGGACCGCAAGGCGCTACAGAGGGCGGTATGCTCAGCCGAAGGCACGGTTGGGTGCACACCGCCTGCCCGCCGGGTGTCGCAGGAAGGCCAAAAAGATTGTCAAGGACCTCTGAGCCCACGGCCTGTTCTCCCCGCTTCCGTCACTCAGACGCAGGCAGTACAGGCACATCATATGGCTAAAACTAACAGACTGGCCAATAGCTTTTACTCCCCCCCACCCACCCACCCAACAGACATCTACCCTGCCCCCACCATAATCACGCTGAATAGCCAAACTACTCCTAACAATACCCAAAATAAAAGTCAGGGAGAATCTAAAACATGCAAATGATGCATCCAAGAGTATCAGACCCTGCCCATGGCCACGCCCACCACTGAAGCCCCTTTGTTGATCCAGAAAACCCCCTGATAAACTGCCTTCAGAAGCTTGTCACCGGGATTTGACCCTGAGCACCAAGGGAATCCCTGGCTCCAGACTGAAAGGGCAACATGGATCTGTCTGTTGCGCGCACACACACACACACACACACACACACACACACACACACACACACACACACACACAGACCACAAATAAAGGCAGAGAATGCATTAGCAGCACTTTAGCCTGCATCTTATGTGGGCATGTGCAGGCAGCCAGGCATTCGTGTAAGAGCCTGTGCATTGTTCCCTTTAAAATCCCATGCTCTTTACTAATGTGACAGATTACATTTCGTATGGAGCTCGCCAGTTCTCAGTGAGACCTGAAATATATGATCATGGCATGTCGAGAAAAAAGCTTTTCGCAACGTACTCCTTTTAACAGAAAACCCATCACAGGCTGAAATCTCTTAGACAATAAGACATATAGGAAGTCATATTGAAAGATATATGACAATGTTAGAGTGCAAAAAGCGCGGCGGTTTCGCTTGACGAATGACATGGAAAGATGGAAAAGAGATGAGTCTGCAGAGATTCTGATAAGGTTAAACATGTCTTTCCTGTGTTTCCTCTTTCACTGTAAAATGCCCTTAGCCACACATATGTGCGCAGGCGAGAACACTGGGAAGACATACATGGACGCAGACACACACACACACACGCACAAACACACACACACACACACACGTAAACACACACCATCACCAGGGCTAAGTCAGATATTACATGTTACATCGTCACCGTCATTCTCGGCTGTCCGACCACACACTCATGAAAAGACTGTTAATTAGGTACCATTTTGCTGCTGTCCCTAAGGGTGTGTGTGTGTGTGTGTGTGTGTGTGTGTGTGTGTGTGTGTGTGTGTGTGTGTGTGTGTGTGTGTGTGTGTGTGTGTGTGTGTGTGTGTGTGTACATATGTGTGTGTGTGTGTACATATGTGTGGTGTGTCTCCAGTGAGTGTTAAGCATTTGACACCATCACATTAAACAGTGTCCCTTGGTCCCTCTGCATTCAAATGAACACACAGGTCATCTCTGCCCTCACTGCCTCATAATTACCACTGATTACTACAGACAGAGAGCAGCGAGAGAGGGAGAGCGAGAGGGCGGAAGAGAGAGAAAGACGTGGGAGACAACAAAGCGAGACCTTTGTCTCACACATGCAAAATGTACATCCAACCACTCTCATTACCATGTCACCTCAGAGAGGGAGAGAGAGAGAGAGAGCAGCCTGAGATTTAATTAGCATTGACAGGGCCACAGTTGAGTAATTAACCGAAACCTTAGTCAGAGGAGAGAGGGGAAGGAGGGAAGAAAGGATATGAGGGCAGAAGGCTGATGAGAGGAAGACAGACAGGGGAGGACAGAACATAGAGCAATAGAAAGGAGGGAGGGGATGGCCGAGAGGAGGACATTTGACGATGAAAGGATGGAGAGAAGAGGGGTGACAGTAAGAAAGTCATCATTATATGCAAACACAGGTAGTCATTAGGCCTGACACACACACACACACACATCTACATTACCACATCTACATTACCAATATTGCTGGTAAGACTGTAATTCTGCACTGTGTTAAGCCTAAAGCAGCAGTCTGACTTTGTGAAAAAACGTCTGCGTAAATATCTGAATATTGAACGCAGCCCGTCACCCCAAGTCGGACAGCGATTATCAGAGTGACTCTCCTCTGTTTCCATTCCCTTTGTTTGAGACATTGTCTCCGGCAGCTCCCTAGCGGCTAGTTTCCTCCAGCTGTATTCATGAAAGATTGACACGGTGGCAACTGGCAGAGCCATGTCGGTCTCTGGAGCCACACAGATCAGTGGGTGTCTTCTGAGCCTTCTTCCATTACTGGGGCAGGGGAATGACAGGGGCGGGGAACGGTGATTACCATAACATTAATACAACTAATGGTAATCTAAGACAAGAGGAAAAATAAAAGCGGCATTGCTGTTTTCCCCGTGGAATGGCAGAGCGGTATTCATTTCAGAGGACACACACACACATATACACAGAGACACAAAGACACACACACACGCGCTAACACAGAGCGGTATTCATCAAGGCTTGTAATGGTATTGCTCCTCTGAAAGGTTAATTTCTCAGCCTCAGTGTGTGGAGATAGGGATGGGGAGAGAGTGAGAGAGAGTGAGAGAGGAGAGAGAGAGAGAGAGAGAGAGAGAGAAAGGGAGAGGGAAAGAGTGTGAGAGAGTGTGTGTATTCCCCTCAGTAGGAGAAAGAGGGGAAAGAAGATGGAGACAGAGAGAGGGAGAGGGTAGGGGGACAGAGGGGTGGGTACCAGTGTAATAGTGGCACTGAGGAACAATTAGAAAGGTTAGAGATGTGTGAGACAGAGGGGAAGAGAAGAAGGAGAAGAAGGAGAAAATAAGACATGAGGAGCTAGGCTAAAGGCACAAGTTTGTCTCAGGAGAAAGAGATAGAGACAGAAGAAAGATAAGGAAGAAAGAAAACAGGTGGAGAGAATGCAGAACGAGGATGGAGAGATATAGAAAGTGAAATAAGGTTGGTGAAGTGAAAGAAGGAACAAGAGAGGGAGAGAAAAAACAGAGAGAGAAAGAGAGAGCGAGAGAGAGAAAGCGAGAGAGTGAGAGAGCGAGAGAGTGAGAGAGCGAGAGAGAGAGAGAGAGCGAGAGAGAGAGAGAGAGAGTGAGAGAGAGCGAGAGAGAGTGAGAGAGAGAGAGAGAGAGAGAGAGAGAGAGAGCGAGAGAGTGAGAGAGCGAGAGAGAGAGAGAGAGCGAGAGAGAGAGAGAGAGAGTGAGAGAGAGCGAGAGAGAGTGAGAGAGAGAGAGCGAGAGCGAGAGAGAGAGAGAGAGAGTGAGAGAGAGCGAGAGAGAGTGAGAGAGAGAGAGAGAGAGAGAGAGCGAGAGCGAGAGAGAGTGAGAGAGAGAGAGAGCGAGAGCGAGAGAGCACAACCCATCGATTCCACTGTGATGAAAAACCAAATGAGTGTTTCTTAATTCTAATTCGGGGCTGTTGTCATGTTGAGGTGCTTTTCTCCTTCTCTCCTGTGACTGGAGCATATGGCCGCACTTAATCAAGCTAACGATCTCACTCAGCGAGCTTGTTATTCTCCCTAATTCATGCTCCTGGACAGACTACTGTTTGGGGCAAAACAATAGCAGAAAAAACAAAATGAGAATAATATTGAAGCGACCAATGAACACAACACAATCAAAGGTAGTATCTAAAGCGTTAAAAGAAGTAACTGGTGATTAGTGTCGCAGGGGAAGAGGCAAAATGTTACCTGCGGCTTAAGGTGATTGGTATCAGTCTATTTGATGGTCTGCCTAATGAACTGCTTATAAATTATTACTAAATAACAGCATCATTAGTAATGCACACAAACACACACACACACATGCATGTACACTCACACACACACCTCAACTCTCATTCCGCCCTCTCTTTCTCTCCCCCTTTCTCTCTAGTCTGTAAGGATTACGACTGACACACAAGCACCCAACGCAGCGGGCCGTGTTCAGGAGAAGTGAATCGCGGATGAAAAAGGGAGGATAAAACTGCCTTTTCCTCGCACTGTCAGGCACAGAGGGAGAAGAGAGGGAAGAGAGGGAAGAGGGGGAATGGGACAGGACAGAAATGCGTTCGTCGGGGGGGGGGGGGGGGGGGGGGGGGGGGGAGGAGAGGTAGAAGGCAGGCGTACACTTAAGAGAGCAGGAGATTCATTTAGCCAGAATGGGCTGTCAGATGTAGCGTGGTTTTAACACAGGAGGGTAGATGAGGATAGCCTCCATGTTGGATCTCTTTGCTGTGTTTCGCACCACAAGTGGGATTTTCCACCACTCCCTCCGTTTCACAGATGCTGTATTTGAGGAACAGTAGAGCACAGCAAAGGCAGATAGAGGTAGATAAACAGCTGTGCTTGGAGGTTGTGTGGGGAAATGTATTGGTATCACTTGCTTTGAGCTACCTGTGTGTAATGTGTTACATACAGGTGGTTCACAGACAATGCCACCAAAGTTCTCCCTTTCTTGTTCATAGAGAATGAGTTAAAACTGTGGGAATCAAAACATCAAATCCCGAAATGTGATGTTGCCAGCACCATTCTCCAACCACCTGCACCAAGTCAAGTCAATATTTTTCAGGGCACAACTCAAGACCTCCCTTGTCCTCCGAGATCATCCTAAAACCTGTCCTCCAGTACCCAAAAAACAAACTACAAAATCCCTGTTTTTCTCCATTTTACATTTGTCTACATTCTCCCCCTTTTTCTCATTTTCTCTGGAGTTCCTCCAGCCTGGTATGAGTGATGGAGCAGGAATGGTATCTAGTTTTCCAGCCCATTTGGTGCCAGCAGCAGTCAGTCTAATGTTGTGTGTCTAATGTCCACAGCCAGTCATGTTCAGTAATGATGCTAAATTACCATGGTGACCAATGATGATGATGATGATGTTTGCTACGAGGACATTTTAAGGGGAACTGCACCCACTGATTTGGCCTTGTTTTTTTTTTTTTGGCTAGCTCCTCAAGAAATGCTGGCGGACATGGCAGAAGCCAAGCGTGAGTTGGCTTGGGGGTGCGGTTTGATATGGGTGTTTCTTATGAGTGTCTTTGCCACTGCTGCCAAGACACACCCATTTGTCAGAACCTTGCCCGCAGCTGTTTCCCTCCCACTCAATCACAAGATACAAACCCTCTGCAAGTTGAGTTAAACAACTACAGGCAGATGCAATGTATGGTGAGATGCCGGAGGAAGCTTTGAATAGGGCAGTAGCCTGGAGAGTAACGTGAGACGAACGCAATTGCTGAACGTATGTAGATATTCTAAACTAAGTGTTTTGATAGATTTTGAATGTAGTAACAGGTCCATGCAGAATGAACAATACTTCACATAATACCATAGAAGCAGTATTGTCACGTCCTGACCATAGTAAGTTGTTATTTTCTATCCTAGAGTAGGTCAGGGCGTGACAGGGGGGTTTTCTAGTTGAGTTTTTATATGTTGTTATGTTCTAGTTTAGTATTTCTATGTTGGGCTTTGTTTGAGATGATCTCCAATTAGAGGCAGCTGGCCATTGTTGTCTCTAATTGGAGGTCATATTTAAGTTGGTGTTTGTCCCACCTGGGTTTGTGGGAGATAATTTTGAGTAGTGTATGTTTCACCTCTGCATCACGGTTTGTTGTTTTTGTAATTCAGTTCATTTATGTATTGCATAGTTTCACAGTATAAATAAAATGTGAAACGACACACATGCTGCACTTTGGTCCGCTCATTTCTACGACAACCGTGACAGAATCTCCCACCACCAAATGACCAAGCAGTGTGGTCAGCAGGACAAAAGGACTTGGGAGGAGATATTGGACGGGAAAGGACCCTGGAGGCAGGCTGGGGAGTATCGCCGTTCTAAAGAGGAAATTGAGGCAGCAAGAGCGGAGCGGCGATACTACGAGGCACTATACTAACCACGAGACAAGTGCGAGAGGCAGCCCCAAAAATGTTTTGGGGGGGCACACGGGGAGATTGGCAGAGTCAGGTTGGAGACCTGAGCCAACTCCCCGTGCTTACCGTGGGGAGCGAGTGAAGAAACAAACACTGTGTTATGCCGTGATGCGCACTGTGTTGCCAGTGCGCATTCACAGTCCGGTGCGATCTGTGCCTGCTCCCCGCATTTGCCGAGCTAGGTTGAGCATTCAGCCAGGAAAGGTGGTGCCAGCTCAGCGCTCCTGGTCTCCAGTTCGCCTTCTCGGTCCAGGATATCCTGCGCCGGCACTGAGCAGTGTGTTGCCAGTGCGTATTCACAGCCCAGTTCGTCCTGTGCCAGCTCCCCGTGTTTGCCGGGTGAAAGTAAGCATCCAGCCAGGACGGGTTGTGCCAGCTATACGCTCGAGACCTCCAGTGCGCCTCCACGGCCCAGTATATCCTGTGCCTGCCCCACGTACCCGGCCACCAGTGAGTCTATCCAGCCTGGTACGCCCTGTGCCTGCTCCTCGCACTTGCCCTGAGGTGCGTGTTACCAGTCTGGCGCCACCTGTGCCAGCCCCACGCATCAGGCCTCCAGTGCGCCTGCCCAGTCCGTGGTGTCCTGTTCCTGCTCCCCGCACTCGCCCTGAGGTGCGTGTTACTAGTCTGGCGCCACCTATGCCACCCCCACGCATCAGGCCTCCAGTGCGCATTCCCAGTCCAGAGCTTCCAGCGACAGTTCCCAGTCCAGAGCTTCCGGCGACAGTTCCCAGTCCAGAGCTTCCGGCGACGTTCTACAGCCCGGAACCTCCTGAAGTCGGCCCGCAGCCCGGAACCTCCTGAGGCGGCCCGCAGCCCGGAACCCCCAGCGGCGGCCTGCAGTACAGAGCCTCCGGCAACGATCTACAGTCCGGTGGTACAGAAGCAGAGGGATCAGCGGGCGGAGCGGGGGTTACGCCCCAAACCGGAGCCGCCTCCTCTGCTGGAGGATCCGCTGGATAATAAGGTTCTGTGTACTGCACCAGAGCCACCATTGACACTTGTCACCCTCCCTACCCTCCCTTTTTTTTGTTTTCTTTTGTTGTTTAGTTGCATTCGGAGTCTGCAACTTGGGGGGGGGTACTGTCACGTCCTGATCATAGTAAGTTGTTATTTTCTATGGTAGAGTAGGTCAGGGCGTGACAGGGGTTTTCTAGTTTTGTATTTCTATGTTGGGTTGTTCTAGTTTTTGTATTTCTATGTTGGGCTTTGTTTGAGATGATCTCCAATTAGAGGCAGCTAGTCATCGTTGTCTCTAATTGGAGGTCATATTTAAGTTGGTGTTTGTCCCACCTGGGTTTGTGGGAGATTAATTTTGAGTAGTGTATGTTTCACCTCTGCGTCACGATTTCTTGTTTTTGTAATTCAGTTTATTTATGTATTGCATAGTTTCACAGTATAAATAAAATGTGGAACGACACACACGCTGCACTTTGGTCCTCTCATTCCTACGACAACCGTGACAAGTATACCATAGAAGCAGCTTTTTCAACATTTTGTCTGGTGGTAATGGGGCTACCTTCCTGTGTGTTGTCCTGTATACAACAGAAGTTCCCTGATCCTGTTGCAGAATGCACAGGGTTTCTCCCTTCCCATATTGACTGATACCATTCAATAATTACAACAACAAAAAAAGTAAGTAAAAGTTGTGTCTAGTAAAATGTTTATGCCAAGTGCCAGGGCTCAAGTATCAAGCCCGTCTGTCAGTCTGGACTCACATCATCGTGCAAGTCTCCATGTCCTGGCTCCATAGATGTTTCTGTGAACACGTACACGCATAGTCGCTGTTCTATTACCAATGACAGGATGGGTAATATCTGCTACACAAACAGGTACTATGTTGAAGTTTGAAGAGGTCAGATAAAACCTACCCAATTATGGTCTCCCCATCAAACAACTAAGGCTGCCGTCTGGAAAGGGCATCTCCAGTCCATCTTGTAGAAATATGCAGAGTTGAGACAGAGTTCATCAGTGACACATGGAATGAAAAGTGCTGTTGCTATTACTGGACATTTGTGCTGTACTGTATTATCAGTAATCGCCTCATTGTGGATGTGTTGAGTGCCAGGTCTCTCTTCATCTCATGCATCAGTGAACACGTTACACATAGTCACTGTTCTATTACCAATGGCAGTTAGGGATAGGTGATATCTGACACACAAACAGGTACTATGTTGAAGTTTGAACAGGTCAGACTAAACCTGCCTTATTCTGAACTCCCCATTGACGACTGTTGGTTAGCAGGCTAGAGGTGAGGCTGGAGGTGAGCAGGCTAGAGGTGAGGCTGGAGGTGAGCAGGCTAGAGGTGAGACTGTTGGTTAGCAGGCTAGAGGTGAGGCTGGAGGTGAGCAGGCTAGAGGTGAGGCTGGAGGTGAGCAGGCTAGAGGTGAGGCTGGAGGTGAGCAGGCTAGAGGTGAGGCTGGAGGTGAGCAGGCTAGAGGTGAGGCTGGAGGTGAGCAGGCTAGAGGTGAGGCTGGAGGTGAGCAGGCTAGAGGTGAGGCTGTTGGTTAGCAGGCTAGAGGTGAGGCTGGAGGTGAGCAGGCTAGAGGTGAGGCTGGAGGTGAGCAGGCTAGAGGTGAGGCTGGAGGTGAGATATTTGCCAGAGCCCCATTGATGGGCATAGCAGGGTAGATCAGCTCCTGGCCCCTCATCGAAGATACTAGTTGGTCACACACACACACACACACACACACACACACACACACACACACACACACACACACACACACACACACACACACACACACACACACACACACACACACACACACACACACACACACACACACACACACACACACACACAGCACTGATTATGGTGGTTATGATTATCCTGGTGGAATCAACCTGATCGCTGCTATCATAAAATATGTCAAGGTAATGAAGTGGGTTACCTTCTGTATTTGTACAAATGATGAGCCTGTGAAAGCGGTTGACACTGACAGGTGAAGGTTGCTGGCCGGATACTTGCCAACATGTGGTTGACTGTTCCATTCATAGGAATGCTCACAGTGAGGGCATGTCTGCATGATGCTGATGAGGCCCCCTTGCTGGTCTTCTCTATGCTGCATGTTCTGCTACAACCTAGACATCTCTCCAACAAGTGCAGCAGGTATTCTTATGAGGTGGTGTTGACTGGGAGGGCTGTGACGGGCTGATATAATAGACAGTGGTAAATTCAACAAAACAAAAAAAGGACAAAGCTTTTTACTAATGCACTTCAAACCTAAAATGACTACTAATTGTATCTGCTTGGCTGGGGAATTACAACTTTTCACATTTCACATAACAGACATTACCTGTCGTTGTTGATGAAGCCGTCTGTGTCATCAGGGCAGCAACTCGGGTCACTTTCAGAGGCCTCATGATGGCGTGCCCTTTTCATCGGAGTCGGGGGACACTGGCAACAACAGAGGAAGCGTCACAAGCGTACTTGTGTCGCATGACACCCTTTTATTAGGAGGTCTTGCCTGACAAGCTGTGAAAATAGCTTGTCAGTGAATGAAATCGTTTTCGGAGGTGGCTAAACCATTGCAAATACATTGCTGTACATGTTACGATATCCACCTGTGCTTCTTCTGGTACTGTAGGTCCTGGCATCCATTCACGACCAGGGAATCAGTCAGGCATCCAACGGTGCACTTCACAGAAGAACAAGGTCAACCACTGTCATCATCCCTTAATTGTTAACATAGCTTCAGATATAACATCGTTTACTTTGGAAGCTAATTCTACGCTTTACAGATGTAGACTGAGTGGCTCCAAATTGGATTAGATTCAGATTGCACTGTTCTGCTTGTTAGTACACTGTTGCAGTTATACATGAGCTAGCTAGTACCACCATAGTTGCATCCAATATTTATTTGTGCCTTAGAGCTCGACATGGGTTGCACCTCGGAGGCTAACACGCAGTAGGTTTCACTTCCCCAGCTGCCATTTTTAAAAAGACCCGAAGGAGCTCATTGCCTTCTTCAATCATGCAGAGACAAGCAGCATGAAGGTCTCGTCATTGCTTTTGCTGGAAAGGGGAGAAATTAAGCTTTACAATGGTATTCATCTTACAGTTGACCTGGAAGTATTACATTTTTTGGGTGCTAAAATAAGGTCAATTTTTTTATATATATATTTTTTTATTTTAACCGTTATTTTACCAGGTAAGTTGACTGAGAACACATTCTCATTTACAGCAACGACCTTGGGAATAGTTACAGGGGAGACTAGGGGGATGAATGAGCCAATTGTAATGATTGTGATGATTAGGTAACCATATTGTACTTTACAGCGTGATGTACAAAAGTGCGTTAGCTAATTATAGCTAGCTAATGTCAGCTATGCTAGCTAGCGATGATAGGGATAATGATGATCAAAATGTACATAACCAGATACATAACCAGCAGTCTATGGTCTAGCTACTGGTATACTCACCACCACTGTGGACCAACGAACTCCAACCAAGAACTTCAGCAGGGCATGCAAACCATAGTTGATCAATCCGTATAGCTAGTGCTTTTCAGTCTCAAACGGCTGTGATCTTTTGACCGATTAAACAATGGAGCACCATTCAGGGCGGGGTTTTGATTCGCCCCTGTAGGTGTGTTTTGCACTGGTTGAAAGTTGATTGCATTCGAACCAGGTGCCCCGCTCTCCCCGACTCGAAGTCGGCTCAAAACAAAAGTGAGGTAATTATTAAGCACACAAAAGCGATTGCTTTTGAGAGAAAAAAAAAAACGCTTTATCTGCCTTCCCAATGAAAGCTAGTTAGGAAATATTTATTTGATTGACGTTGCACCGTTGCTGCCTTGTTGACAACATGACTGAGCGGTGCGGATTACTGTTCATTTGAGAAGAACGCTCTTTAAAGACCCACGCTTAGGGTGTATTTAGTGAATATGAGCAGTGGCTTATTACACAGGGTACTTGGGAGATACCCACACCCCCTGTACAAAACCATATAACTTGAATCACTAAACCCTCACTGAACCCTCTCTCTAGCGAGGACATACAGACAAACTCTGTGTGACTTTCCAGCTGTAGCAGAGGTTACCATCCCCCACCTCAGCCTGACACCTTTGTCCAATCCCAGGCCCTGTCAGGTGGGGTGACAGACCCTTACTGCTGCCTGTTCTTGAGTTGCACACACAATAGAGAGTCGACGCGTCAGAAGAACTTTGCACCATCTCAACACAACTCACCACTGGACCCTTTCTACATGGACAATCCTTCACCCTGGACTTCCTAACCATGTGTTAGTGCGTAACTGGCAACAAAACAACTACAACACTATGCCTTCCACTAGTATCCAACTCCCTTCCTGTTTGCTGTGTGTGTGTCTGTTGGTTGGTCGCAATAAAGTGTGAGTTGTATCCCTGTCTCCTACTGGTCATTATTAGTTATCTTACCGCGACTTTGGGACAAATGTCAAACCCGTCGACTCTATCGGAATCCACCATCAGTTGGTGGTGCTCTTTTTCACCCCCTCTCCACCTCTCCTCTAGCCATCCCTCTATCCACCTCTCCACCTCTCCTCTAGTCATCCCTCTATCCACCTCCCCACCTCTCCTCTAGTCATCCCTCTATCCACCTCTCCACCTCTCCTCTAGTAATCCCTCTCTCCACCTCTCCTCTAGTCATCCCTCTATCCATCTCTCCACCTCTCCTCTAGTCATCCCTCTATCCACCTCTCCTCTAGCCATCCCTCTATCCACCTCTCCACCTCTCCTCTAGTCATCCCTCTATCCACCTCTCCACCTCTCCTCTAGTCATCCTCTATCCACCTCCCCCCTCTCCTCTAGTCATTCCCTCTATCCACCTCTTCAACCTCTCCTCTAGTAATCCCTCTCAGTCCACCTCTCCTCTAGTCTCCCTCTATCCCCTCTCCACCTCTCCTCTAGTCATCCCTCTATCCACCTCTCCTCTAGCCATCCCTCTATCCACCTCTCCACCTCTCCTCTAGGTCATCCCTCTAATCCACCTCTCCACCTCTCCTCTAGTCATCCCTCTATCCACCTCCCACCTCTCCTCTAGTCATCCCTCTATCCACCTCTCCACCTCTCCTCTAGTAATCCCTCTCTCCACCTCTCCTCTAGATCATCCTCTATCCACCTCTCCACCTCTCCTCTAATCATCCCTCTATCCACCTCTCCTCTAGCCATCCCTCTATCCACCTCTCCACCTCTCCTCTAGTCATCCCTCTATCCACCTCTCCACCTCTCCTCTAGTCATCCCTCTATCCACCTCCCACCTCTCCTCTAGTCATCCCTCTATCCACCTCTCCACCTCTCCTCTAGTAATCCCTCTCTCCACCTCTCCTCTAGTCATCCCTCTATCCAC
>NC_042987.1:9048679-9053679 GCF_901001165.1 Salmo trutta | reverse complement strand
CAGAGCCGTGACCTCAACCCCATCGAACACCTTTGGGATGAATTGGAACGTCGACTGCGAGCCAGGCCTAATCACCCAACATCAGTGCCTAACCTCACTAACGCTCGTGTGGCTGAATGGAAGCAAGTCCCCGCAGTAATGTTCCAACATCTAGTGGAAAGCCTTCCCAGAAGAGAGGAGGCTGTTATAGCAGCAAAGGATGGACCAACTCCATGTTAATAGCCTATGATTTTGGAATGAGATGTTCGACGAGCAGGTGTCCACATACTTTTGGTCATGTATGTAGGAAAAGGGGGTGGAGGAAAGGGGGAGAAGAGAGGGAGATAGAAAGAGGGAAAAGAGAGACTTAGTAAGAAAGTGAGAGAGGTGAAAAGAGGGGAGAACGAGGCAGGAGAGGAAATAGCGGAAGGAAAGAGCGATACCATCTCGTACAGTGTCTTTGCCGTCTCGTGATTGTTTAAGGTGAGTCTAAAGCAGTGTGCACAATTCAACACACTCTATTACTCTGTCTCCCTCTGGGAATGATAAATTGAATAACCTCCACATTAGACATGATGCTTATTCCTCCTGTGTGTGTGTGTGTGTGTGTGTGTTAGCAGGGTCATCCTCTCCTAGGTCTGATCTCTGAGGTCAAGGCACTCTCACTTTGAAGACCCACTATAGTCCAGTGAACTGTACCGAGAGACGGAGACACATGACACCTCTTCCCCTCACTTCCAAAGACTTAATCTCGCTCTCTTTTACACATACCCTCTTTCTATCATACGCACACACCCCGTTCTCTTCCCACAGAAGCGTTGAGTTCACTCGTGCACACGCTGACCTTTGTAGCTCCAAAGGCACCATGGGAGGTGACGGTAGAGCTAGACAGGTGCATCATCTAAGTGAACACCACAGACACACGTCACAATGCATCTGCCCGCTCAGACAGCAACACAAGCTGACCATGAACGGCACTTCTTACCTGAGTCAGGAACGTAGAGCACGAGAGGCACAAACACACCATAGCTGGTTGTTTTAAGGGGGGGGGGGGGGGGGTAATTCGGCATCTCATTCTCAAAGAGAAATCAAACACTATGGGGAACATTTACGATTTCTCTGATCTTCTTTTTTAGGACGGTTTCTCACGTTAACCAATGTCGTATGAGTTGTTTTTCGTTAATGGACCAAATGTGACATTACCTTTTCACTCAGCGAGGACAGAGAGAACAGCACTATCTATCCCATAAAGAGAGCTAATGGTTCCCTCCGTCTGGGCTTTAGTCCTGCATGAGAATGAGACCACGTAGAGGGGAGTGGAGCGATTAGAATAGAGGAGAAAAGGGGAGATGCGGGTGAGAAAGAGAACGGGAGAGATAGGGAAACATTGGAGGGGGAGGAGAGACGGAAAGAGAGAAGAGAGACAGAGAGAGAGGAGAGAGAGAGGATGTTGAGAGAGAGAGAGAGAGAAGGAGCAGCTGAGCTGCTTGTAAAGAAGCGAGCTCTGTATAAATGTCACCTTCATCCTTTCTTAATGAACACCTGGGTTAAACCCAGCCAGCCAAAAGTGGGACACACACACACACACACACACACACTAAAGTGTTTGATGCCTGCCAAACAACACAACGGGAACAAAAGAAGACATAAATACAGAGATGCAGAGAGAGAAATGAAGTAAGGGATAGAGGGAATTAGCAATGCATGACAAACCAAAGATGTTGTTGTTACCGCAATGACTGTTTGAGTGAAGAATCCTTTCAAATGCAGTGGTTCCAGTGGTAGTTACACTGACACAGTGGCAGGACATTTAGCCTCAGGAAACTGGTGAGGGATCTTTACCAAGTTGTTTTCGTTGTTTCCAGAGGAAGTGCAACAACAGAGGAGGATCGACTCTGCAGTACCTCGCTTCTGATTGAGTGACACACACACACACACACACACACACACGCACGCACGCACGCACGCACACACACACACACACTCCACAGCACTTAACGCCTGACAGTGTCATAAAGGAAACAGCTCAACACTCATTAGATTCAGCCATAAACAACGGTAGCAGACAATCTCTTTGTATGGATCTGCAAATGAATCAATATGCAATGTGAATACTGTGCGTTTCCTGACGACGAACGGGGAAGGATTTTAATGTGACACGCCTAAAACCCTATAAAGAGCAGGAAACCATTACTGAAATGCATAGCTGAATGAGGGGTTCGCTCATACACACAGTGATAAATCCAGGCATACACACACAGACACACACGCTCAGCTGTGTCTGCGTTAATCTACTTAGTTTTCCGCTGGCGGAGGAACACAGGGTGTGTTCTGGGGGAATTAAAACAATTAAACGTCCCATTGATTTATCCCCGTTGATTGGAGGGAAGGAGGGAAGGAGGGAAGAAGCGAGAGGGAGGGAGGAGGAAAGTTTCAGTTAGTTTCATGAGCGCAGCTTTGATGGGTCTCAGAAAGTCAATGCTTTCCTTCAGGAGTACTTTCTCTCTCTCCCTTCGCTCTTTCTCCTTCTCTCTCTTTTTCGCTCTCTCCTCCATGGTGTTTCGATCAATGGCTACCTTCAAGGAAGCAGGTTAGTGCTAATTCAATGGAGCGCAGGTGGGTAGGCCAGTTTTTAGTTGTAAAGGGGCATTGTGCTATGGTTAGGGAAAGTGCTTAGGGATAAGGCTGAGCCAGAGGAGTATCTGTAGATGCTGTCTCTGGACCAGGCCTTCAGCCAAACAAGATGACCACACAAAGATGGGGAAGGAGAGAGGGAGAAGAAGTAATGAGGGGAGGGAGGGGCGGAGGTTGCTGAAAGCCCTGTCGGTGTGAGATGAACTCATAAACTCTCCTCACTTTCACTGACGTTTAACCTCGCTTTCCCCCCTGAAAGGATGAATACAACCCCAATCCCTTCACCCCTCCTACTCTTCTTCCATTTCCCCTCCGTCTCCCCTCGTTCCCACCAAAGTGCAAGGGAGCACTTCATCAATATGAGATCACCAGACACAACATTACACTTTTCACTCTAAACAGCCATAAAAGCCTGCCTGCGTCAATAGCAGGGCTTAGCGTAAGCCGTTTATAACGTATGCAAGTAGCTGCTCTCTGTCTCCTTCATTCTCTCTAATGGGTTAGTCAGTCATATCCCTGGACATTTACACTGAAACCATTTGCCGTCTGAATACATCCGGGTTTTTTTTTTTACGATATAAAAATATTAGGTCCCCCAAAGGCCACAGGAGTCATATTGTGATGTGTTACTGCAGCGAGGAGTGGAGCCAGTTATCTGACACACACCCACCCACACAGACACACACATACCTGCTAGTTTATCTGCAGGGGTGTATTCATTACGGGAAACAGTTTACCGTTTAAGAAACAAACGGAAGTAAACGGGCCAAAGCGAGAGTTTCTATTCGTCAAATTCAGGTAGGTCCCGCCCCCGTTTCGTTCCATTTGCTTCCGTTTTAAGAAACGTTTTGCAACAGAATCGGCGGAATAAACACTCCTCAGTTGAATACATCTGTGGCACAGATGGTTCTATTGCAACCCGGCTTTTATCATTGGAAATGTGTCTACCTGGGTCTGGCTCAGTGCCGACCAATAACTATAATATCTTTATTTAGGTCTTTCTCTATTTTCTTCTGTCTAGACGGCTAAAAAAAGGATGTCTGCTCTCCATTCCAAACACAGATATGTGGTAATAATAGCAATATAAATCTGTTTAGCGTTGTACTGCAAATGTACACTTTCACACGTACTCTCATCCAATTTGAGAATGTCACACACACACAACTACCAGACACAAACACAATCATGCACACACATGCACAGTGGCACACACCCCCACACACACACACACACACACACACACACACACACACACACACACACATCAACACATTCACTAGATCACGATATCATGTCGCATAGACCAAGCAATTTAATATACTGTATGGACTGGAAAGCAGTGGCAGAACACACTCTTTCTCACTCTTTCTTTCCTTCTCACTCCCTCCTTTACACTTTTTTCAGCCGTTGTCCTCTAAATTAAACCGCTAGTTTCACCTTTGACAGGAAAGGTCATCAGAGCGGCAGAGAAAATGAGTCTAGCCGTCACTTACAGACGGATCATAAACTGTGTGTGTGTGTGTGTGTGTGTGTGTGTGTGTGTGTACGGTGTTATGAATGTGTGTATCTGTCAGTTGGAGACGAAGTATAAAAATGAGAAGTAAGGGATAGCAATGTCGGGTTGGAGCACGGAAGGTGTGCCATGTTTTGTACTGTGTGTGTGTGTGTGTGTGTGTGTGTGTGTGTGTGTGTAAAGCTATAACGCCTTTACAAGTCCCTGCCAGCAGCCAGGCTTATGAGACTCATTCTTCCACTGATATTTTCCATACACTAGCATTGGTGTCTGGACTGTTGCTCTTTAAGCAGTTCTGTAAGTATTAGATAGTAGGACCGTGCAGTGTGTACGTATAGTAGGAGTGTATATGCCGACCATTCAAACACAATGTAAGCTAGTTCATGTTGGATTTATATTTAGCCTCCGTTTAATCGTAACGGCTCACAACATTGTGCTTGAGCGTTTGTGTGCTTATGTGTATAAGGGATAGAGAAAGATATGAGAGAGGGGAAATCTGAATGGCTTTGTAGAAATAATCCACAAAAGTTGTTGAATCCACAACACAAACACTGTTCAGGGGAGAGAGGCACAAAAAGAGCAATAACAATGTAAACCATGTCTGAACCCCTATCTTTTATGCCAGAGTGTGTGTCTGTGTTTCTGTACGTGAGCAGCAGACAAAAATCCCTTAACCTTGAAGAGGATAGGTGGCTCTGAAGGCTATCACAAATCCCTCTCTCTCTCACCTATAAGCCTGAAACACTGCCCATTCATCACGCCTTCCCTCCTTCCATCCCGCTATCCCTCCATGCATCCCTTCCCTCCATCCCTCCCCTCTTCTATCCTTCAGCCATGCTGAGGCCATTTACCTGCCTAGTATGATAATAGCTGC
>NC_042987.1:9037365-9048579 GCF_901001165.1 Salmo trutta | reverse complement strand
ATGCACCTGTGACTCCTTTCGATGCGCACCAAAATGATGATCTGTTTCCCTGAATTGCTTTGTGAAAGCCTAACACTGTAATATCATATTTTAGAACTTAGCTAGTCCTGGCAATAGAACAAGGTTTCAAATGATGCCCACCTCGCCCAGATTGCGATTTATAATGGACCGTTTTTGTGTGATGGCAGGGATGAAGGGTTGTGTTCCAACAGTAGTAGGCCTGATTACCAACAACGATGAGAAGGCTTTCAGGGAGGAGGTAGGCACTCTGACGGTTTGGTGCCCGGTAAACAACCTCTCCCTCAACGTCAGTAAATCAAAGGAGTTGATTGTGGACTTCAGGAGGAACAAGGCTGGGCATGCCCCCATCCTCATCAACGGGGCCGCCATGGAGTCGGTCAGAAAACGTCAAGTTCCTCGGCGTACACATCTCCGGTGAGCTGAAATTATCAAACCACACGGACACCGTGGTGAAGAAGACAGGACAGCAACTCTTTAACCTCAGGAGGCTGGAGAAATGTGGCCTGTCCCCGAGGTCTCTCACTGTGTTCTACAGAAGCACCACCGAGAGCATACTGCCGGGCTGCGTTACAGCCTGGTACGGCAACTCCACCGCCGCGGACCGCAAGGCGCTACAGAGGGCGGTATGCTCAGCCGAAGGCACGGTTGGGTGCACACCGCCTGCCCGCCGGGTGTCGCAGGAAGGCCAAAAAGATTGTCAAGGACCTCTGAGCCCACGGCCTGTTCTCCCCGCTTCCGTCACTCAGACGCAGGCAGTACAGGCACATCATATGGCTAAAACTAACAGACTGGCCAATAGCTTTTACTCCCCCCCACCCACCCACCCAACAGACATCTACCCTGCCCCCACCATAATCACGCTGAATAGCCAAACTACTCCTAACAATACCCAAAATAAAAGTCAGGGAGAATCTAAAACATGCAAATGATGCATCCAAGAGTATCAGACCCTGCCCATGGCCACGCCCACACTGAAGCCCCTTTGTTGATCCAGAAAACCCCCTGATAAACTGCCTTCAGAAGCTTGTCACCGGGATTTGACCCTGAGCACCAAGGGAATCCCTGGCTCCAGACTGAAAGGGCAACATGGATCTGTCTGTTGCGCGCACACCACACACACACACACACCCACCACACACACACACACACACCCACACAGACCACAAATAAAGGCAGAGAATGCATTAGCAGCACTTTAGCCTGCATCTTATGTGGGCATGTGCAGGCAGCCAGGCATTCGTGTAAGAGCCTGTGCATTGTTCCCTTTAAAATCCCATGCTCTTTACTAATGTGCAGATTACATTTCGTATGGAGCTCGCCAGTTCTCAGTGAGACCTGAAATATATGATCATGGCATGTCGAGAAAAAAGCTTTTCGCAACGTACTCCTTTTAACAGAAAACCCATCACAGGCTGAAATCTCTTAGACAATAAGACATATAGGAAGTCATATTGAAAGATATATGACAATGTTAGAGTGCAAAAAGGCGGCGGTTTCGCTTGACGAATGACATGGAAAGATGGAAAAGGATGAGTCTGCAGAGATTCTGATAAGGTTAAACATGTCTTTCCTGTGTTTCCTCTTTCACTGTAAAATGCCCTTAGCCACACATATGTGCGCAGGCGAGAACACTGGGAAGACATACATGGACGCAGACACACACACACACACCACAAACCACACACACACCCCACACACTTAAACACACACACCATCACCAGGGCTAAGTCAGATATTACATGTTACATCGTCACCGTCATTCTCGGCTGTCCGACCACACACTCATGAAAAGACTGTTAATTAGGTACCATTTTGCTGCTGTCCCTAAGGTGTGTGTGTGTGTGTGTGTGTGTGTGTGTGTGTGTGTGTGTGTGGTGTGTGTGTGTGTGTGTGTGTGTGTGTGTGTGTGTGTACATATGTGTGTGTGTGTACATATGTGTGGTGTGTCTCCAGTGAGTGTTAAGCATTTGACACCATCACATTAAACAGTGTCCCTTGGTCCCTCTGCATTCAAATGAACACACAGGTCATCTCTGCCCTCACTGCCTCATACCACTGATTACTACAGACAGAGAGCAGCGAGAGAGGGAGAGCGAGAGGGCGGAAGAGAGAGAAAGACGTGGGAGACAACAAAGCGAGACCTTTGTCTCACACATGCAAAATGTACATCCAACCACTCTCATTACCATGTCACCTCAGAGAGGGAGAGAAGAGAGAGAGCAGCCTGAGATTTAATTAGCATTGACAGGGCCACAGTTGAGTAATTAACCGAAACCTTAGTCAGAGGAGAGAGGGGAAGGAGGGAAGAAAGGATATGAGGGCAGAAGGCTGATGAGAGGAAGACAGACAGGGGAGGACAGAACATAGAGCAATAGAAAGGAGGGAGGGATGGCCGAGAGGAGGACATTGACGATGAAAGGATGGAGAGAGGGGTGACAGTAAGAAAGTCATCATTATATGCAAACACAGGTAGTCATTAGGCCTGACACACCACACACACACATCTACATTACCACATCTACATTACCAATATTGCTGGTAAGACTGTAATTCTGCACTGTGTTAAGCCTAAAGCAGCAGTCTGACTTTGTGAAAAAACGTCTGCGTAAATATCTGAATATTGAACGCAGCCCGTCACCCCAAGTCGGACAGCGATTATCAGAGTGACTCTCCTCTGTTTCCATTCCCTTTGTTTGAGACATTGTCTCCGGCAGCTCCCTAGCGGCTAGTTCCTCCAGCTGTATTCATGAAAGATTGACACGGTGGCAACTGGCAGAGCCATGTCGGTCTCTGGAGCACACAGATCAGTGGGTGTCTTCTGAGCCTTCTTCCATTACTGGGCAGGGAATGACAGGGGCGGGGAACGGTGATTACCATAACATTAATACAACTAATGGTAATCTAAGACAAGAGGAAAAATAAAAGCGCATTGCTGTTTTCCCCGTGGAATGGCAGAGCGGTATTCATTTCAGAGGACACACACACACATATACACAGAGACACAAAGACACACACACACGCGCTAACACAGAGCGGTATTCATCAAGGCTTGTAATGGTATTGCTCCTCTGAAAGGTTAATTCTCAGCCTCAGTGTGTGGATATAGGGATGGGGAGAGAGTGAGAGAGAGTGAGAGAGGAGAGAGAGAGAGAGAGAGAGAGAGAGAAGGGAGAGAGAAAAGAGTGTGAGAGAGTGTGTGTATTCCCCTCAGTAGGAGAAAGAGGGGAAAGAAGATGGAGACAGAGAGAGGAGAGGGTAGGGGGACAGAGGGGTGGGTACCAGTGTAATAGTGGCACTGAGGAACAATTAGAAAGGTTAGAGATTGTGAGACAGAGGGGAAGAGAAGAAGGAGAAGAAGGAGAAAATAAGACATGAGGAGCTAGGCTAAAGGCACAAGTTTGTCTCAGAGAAAGAGATAGAGACAGAAGAAAGATAAGGAAGAAAGAAAACAGGTGGAGAGAATGCAGAACGAGGATGGAGATATAGAAAGTGAAATAAGGTTGGTGAAGTGAAAGAAGGAACAAGAGAGGGAGAGAAAAACAGAGAGAGAAAGAGAAGAGCGAGAGAGAGAAAGCGAGAGAGTGAGAGAGCGAGAGTGAGAGAGCGAAGAGAGAGAGAGAGAGAGAGAGAGAGAGAGAGAGCGAGAAGAGTGAGAGAGAGCGAGAGAGAGAGAGAGAGAGAGGAGCGAGAGAGTGAGAGAGCGAAGAGAGAGAGCGAGAGAGAGAGAGAGAGGGAGAGAGCGAGAGAGAGTAGAGAGAGAGCGAGAGCGAGAGAAGAGAGAGAGTGAGAGAGAGCAGAGAGAGTGAGAGAGAGAGAGAGAGAGAGAGAGCGATAGCGAGAGAGTGAGAGAGAGAGAGAGCGAGAGCGAGAGAGCACAACCCATCGATTCCACTGTGATGAAAAACCAAATGAGTGTTTCTTAATTCTAATTCGGGGCTGTTGTCATGTTGAGGTGCTTTTCTCCTTCTCTCCTGTGACTGGAGCATATGGCCGCACTTAATCAAGCTAACGATCTCACTCAGCGAGCTTTTATTCTCCCTAATTCATGCTCCTGGACAGACTACTGTTTGGGGCAAAACATAGCAGAAAAAACAAAATGAGAATAATATTGAAGCGACCAATGAACACAACACAATCAAAGGTAGTATCTAAAGCGTTAAAGAAGTAACTGGTGATTAGTGTCGCAGGGGAAGAGGCAAAATGTTACCTGCGGCTTAAGGTGATTGGTATCAGTCTATTTGATGGTCTGCCTAATGAACTGCTTATAAATTATTACTAAATAACAGCATCATTAGTAATGCACACAACACACACACACACATGCATGTACACTCACACACACCTCAACTCTCATTCCGCCCTCTCTTTCTCTCCCCCTTTCTCTCTAGTCTGTAAGGATTACGACTGACACACAAGCACCCAACGCAGCGGGCCGTGTTCAGGAGAAGTGAATCGCGGATGAAAAAGGGGGATAAAACTGCCTTTTCCTCGCACTGTCAGGCACAGAGGGAGAAGAGAGGGAAGAGAGGGAAGAGGGGAATGGGACAGGACAGAAATGCGTTCGTCGGGGGGGGGGGGGGGGGGGGGGAGGAGAGGTAGAAGGCAGGCGTACACTTAAGAGAGCAGGAGATTCATTTAGCCAGAATGGGCTGTCAGATGTAGCGTGGTTTTAACACAGGAGGGTAGATAGATAGCCTCCATGTTGGATCTCTTTGCTGTGTTTCGCACCACAAGTGGGATTTTCCACCACTCCCTCCGTTTCACAGATGCTGTATTTGAGGAACAGTAGAGCACAGCAAAGGCAGATAGAGGTAGATAAACAGCTGTGCTTGGAGGTGTGTGGGGAAATGTATTGGTATCACTTGCTTTGAGCTACCTGTGTGTAATGTGTTACATACAGGTGGTTCACAGACAATGCCACCAAAGTTCTCCCTTTCTTGTTCATAGAGAATGAGTTAAAACTGTGGGAATCAAAACATCAAATCCCGAAATGTGATGTTGCCAGCACCATTCTCCAACCACCTGCACCAAGTCAAGTCAATATTTTTCAGGGCACAACTCAAGACCTCCCTTGTCCTCCGAGATCATCCTAAAACCTGTCCTCCAGTACCCAAAAAAACAACTACAAAATCCCTGTTTTTTCCATTTTACATTTGTCTACATTCTCCCCCTTTTTCTCATTTTCTCTGGATTCCTCCAGCCTGGTATGAGTGATGGAGCAGGAATGGGTATCTAGTTTTCCAGGCCCATTTGGTGCCAGCAGCAGTCAGTCTAATGTTGTGTCTAATGTCCACAGCCAGTCATGTTCAGTAAGATGCTAAATTACCATGGTGACAATGATGATGATGATGATGTTTGCTACGAGGACATTTTAAGGGGAACTGCACCCACTGATTTGGCCTTGTTTTTTTTTTTTTTGGCTAGCTCCTCAAGAATGCTGGCGGACATGGCAGAAGCCAAGCGTGAGTTGGCTTGGGGGTGCGGTTTGATATGGGTGTTTCTTATGAGTGATCTTTGCCACTGCTGCCAAGACACACCCATTTTGTCAGAACCTTGCCCGCAGCTGTTTCCCTCCCACTCAATCACAAGATACAAACCCTCTGCAAGTTGAGTTAAACAACTACAGGCAGATGCAATGTATGGTGAGGATGCCGGAGGAAGCTTTGAATAGGGCAGTAGCCTGGAGAGTAACGTGAGACGAACGCAATTGCTTGAACGTATGTAGATATTCTAAACTAAGTGTTTTGATAGATTTTGAATGTAGTAACAGGTCCATGCAGAATGAACAATACTTCACATAATACCATAGAAGCAGTATTGTCACGTCCTGACCATAGTAAGTTGTTATTTTCTATCCTAGAGTAGGTCAGGGCGTGACAGGGGGGTTTCTAGTTGAGTTTTTATATGTTTGTTATGTTCTAGTTTAGTATTTCTATGTTGGGCTTTGTTGAGATGATCTCCAATTAGAGGCAGCTGGCCATTGTTGTCTCTAATTGGAGGTCATATTTAAGTTGGTGTTTGTCCCACCTGGGTTTGTGGGAGATAATTTGAGTAGTGTATGTTTCACCTCTGCATCACGGTTTGTTGTTTTTGTAATTCAGTTCATTTATGTATTGCATAGTTTCACAGTATAAATAAATGTGAAACGACACACATGCTGCACTTTGGGCCGCTCATTTCTACGACAACCGTGACAGAATCTCCCACCACCAAATGACCAAGCAGTGTGGTCAGCAGGACAAAAGGACTTGGGAGGAGATATTGGACGGGAAAGGACCCTGGAGGCAGGCTGGGGAGTATCGCCGTTCTAAAGAGGAAATTGAGGCAGCAAGAGCGGAGCGGCGATACTACGAGGCACTATACTAACCACGAGACAAGTGCGAGAGGCAGCCCCAAAAAATGTTTTGGGGGGGCACACGGGGAGATTGGCAGAGTCAGGTTGGAGACCTGAGCCAACTCCCCGTGCTTACCGTGGGGAGCGAGTGAAGAAACAAACACTGTGTTTATGCCGTGATGCGCACTGTGTTGCCAGTGCGCATTCACAGTCCGGTGCGATCTGTGCCTGCTCCCCGGCATTTGCCGAGCTAGGTTGAGCATTCAGCCAGGAAAGGTGGTGCCAGCTCAGCGCTCCTGGTCTCCAGTTCGCCTTCTCGTGCCAGGATATCCTGCGCCGGCACTGAGCAGTGTGTTGCCAGTGCGTATTCACAGCCCAGTTCGTCCTGTGCCAGCTCCCCGTGTTTGCCGGGTGAAAGTAAGCATCCAGCCAGGACGGGTTGGTGCCAGCTATACGCTCGAGACCTCCAGTGCGCCTCCACGGCCCAGTATATCCTGTGCCTGCCCCACGTACCCGGCCACCAGTGAGTCTATCCAGCCTGGTACGCCCTGTGCCTGCTCCTCGCACTTGCCCTGAGGTGCGTGTTACCAGTCTGGCGCCACCTGTGCCAGCCCCACGCATCAGGCCTCCAGTGCGCCTGCCCAGTCCGTGGTGTCCTGTTCCTGCTCCCCGCACTCGCCCTGAGGTGCGTGTTACTAGTCTGGCGCCACCTATGCCACCCCCACGCATCAGGCCTCCAGTGCGCATTCCCAGTCCAGAGCTTCCAGCGACAGTTCCCAGTCCAGAGCTTCCGGCGACAGTTCCCAGTCCAGAGCTTCCGGCGACGTTCTAACAGCCCGGAACTCCTGAAGTCGGCCCGCAGCCCGGAACCTCCTGAGGCGGCCCGCAGCCCGGAACCCCCAGCGGCGGCCTGCAGTACAGAGCCTCCGGCAACGATCTACAGTCCGGTGGTACAGAAGCAGAGGGGATCAGCGGGCGGGAGCGGGGGTTACGCCCCAAACCGGAGCCGCCTCCTCTGCTGGAGGATCCGCTGGATAATAAGTTCTGTGTACTGCACCAGAGCCACCATTGACACTTGTCACCCTCCCTACCCTCCCTTTTTTTGTTTTCTTTTGTTGTTTAGTTGCATTCGGAGTCTGCAACTTGGGGGGGGGTACTGTCACGTCCTGATCATAGTAAGTTGTTATTTTCTATGGTAGAGTAGGTCAGGGCGTGACAGGGGTTTTCTAGTTTTGTATTTCTATGTTGGGTTGTTTCTAGTTTTTGTATTTCTATGTTGGGCTTTGTTTGAGATGATCTCCAATTAGAGGCAGCTAGTCATCGTTGTCTCTAATTGGAGGTCATATTTAAGTTGGTGTTTGTCCCACCTGGGTTTGTGGGAGATTAATTTTGAGTAGTGTATGTTTCACCTCTGCGTCACGATTTCTTGTTTTTGTAATTCAGTTTATTTATGTATTGCATAGTTTCACAGTATAAATAAAATGTGGAACGACACAACACGCTGCACTTTGGTCCTCTCATTCCTACGACAACCGTGACAAGTATACCATAGAAGCAGCTTTTTCAACATTTTGTCTGGTGGTAATGGGGCTACCTTCCTGTGTTGTTGTCCTGTATACAACAGAAGTTCCCTGATCCTGTTGCAGAATGCACAGGGTTTCTCCCTTCCCATATTGACTGATACCATTCAATAATTACAACAACAAAAAAAGTAAGTAAAAGTTGTGTCTAGTAAAATGTTTATGCCAAGTGCCAGGGCTCAAGTATCAAGCCCGTCTGTCAGTCTGGACTCACATCATCGTGCAAGTCTCCATGTCCTGGCTCCATAGATGTTTCTGTGAACACGTACACGCATAGTCGCTGTTCTATTACCAATGACAGGATGGGTAATATCTGCTACACAAACAGGTACTATGTTAAGTTTGAAAGAGGTCAGATAAAACCTACCCAATTATGGTCTCCCCATCAAACAACTAAGGCTGGGCCGTCTGGAAAGGGCATCTCCAGTCCATCTTGTAGAAATATCAGAGTTGAGACAGAGTTCATCAGTGACACATGGAATGAAAAGTGCTGTTGCTATTACTGGACATTTGTGCTGTACTGTATTATCAGTAATCGCCTCATTGTGGATGTGTTGATGCCAGGTCTCTCTTCATCTCATGCATCAGTGAACACGTTACACATAGTCACTGGTTCTATTACCAATGGCAGTTAGGGATAGTGATATCTGACACACAAACAGGTACTATGTTGAAGTTTGAACAGGTCAGACTAAACCTGCCTTATTCTGAACCTCCCCATTGACTACTGTTGGTTAGCAGGCTAGAGGTGAGGCTGGAGGTGAGCAGGCTAGAGGTGAGGCTGGAGGTGAGCAGGCTAGAGGTGAGACTGTTGGTTAGCAGGCTAGAGGTGAGGCTGGAGGTGAGCAGGCTAGAGGTGAGGCTGGAGGTGAGCAGGCTAGAGGTGAGGCTGGAGGTGAGCAGGCTAGAGGTGAGGCTGGAGGTGAGCAGGCTAGAGGTGAGGCTGGAGGTGAGCAGGCTAGAGGTGAGGCTGGAGGTGAGCAGGCTAGAGGTGAGGCTGTTGGTTAGCATGCTAGAGGTGAGGCTGGAGGTGAGCAGGCTAGAGGTGAGGCTGGAGGTGAGCAGGCTAGAGGTGAGGCTGGAGGTGAGATATTTGCCAGAGCCCCATTGATGGGCATAGCAGGGTAGATCAGCTCCTGGCCCTCATCGAAGATACTAGTTGGTCACACACACACACACACACACACACACACACACACACACACACACACACACACACACCACACACACACACACACACACACACACACACACACACACACACACACACACACACACACACACACACACACACACACACAGCACTGATTATGGTGGTTATGATTATCCTGGTGGAATCAACCTGATCGCTGCTATCATAAAATATGTCAAGGTAATGAAGTGGGTTACCTTCTGTATTTGTACAAATGATGAGCCTGTGAAAGCGGTTGACACTGACAGGTGAAGGTTGCTGGCCGGATACTTGCCAACATGTGGTTGACTGTTCCATTCATAGGAATGCTCACAGTGAGGGCATGTCTGCATGATGCTGATGAGGCCCCCCTTGCTGGTCTTCTCTATGCTGCATGTTCTGCTACAAACCTAGACATCTCTCCAACAAGTGCAGCAGGTATTCTTATGAGGTGGTGTTGACTGGGAGGGCTGTGACGGGCTGATATAATAGACAGTGGTAAATTCAACAAAACAAAAAAGGACAAAGCTTTTTACTAATGCACTTCAAAACCTAAATGACTACTAATTGTATCTGCTTGGCTGGGGAATTACAACTTTCACATTTCACATAACAGACATTACCTGTCGTTGTTGATGAAGCCGTCTGTGTCATCAGGGCAGCAACTCGGGTCACTTTCAGAGGCCTCATGATGGCGTGCCCTTTTCATCGGAGTCGGGGGACACTGGCAACAACAGAGGAAGCGTCACAAGCGTACTTGTGTCGCATGACACCCTTTTATTAGGAGGTCTTGCCTGACAAGCTGTGAAAATAGCTTGTCAGTGAATGAAATCGTTTTCGGAGGTGGCTAAACCATTGCAAATACATTGCTGTACATGTTACGATATCCACCTGTGCTTCTTCTGGTACTGTAGGTCCTGGCATCCATTCACGACCAGGGAATCAGTCAGGCATCCAACGGTGCACTTCACAGAAGAACAAGGTCAACCACTGTCATCATCCCTTAATTGTTAACATAGCTTCAGATATAACATCGTTTACTTTGGAAGCTAATTCTACGCTTTACAGATGTAGACTGAGTGGCTCCAAATTGGATTAGATTCAGATTGCACTGTTCTGCTTGTTAGTACACTGTTGCAGTTATACATGAGCTAGCTAGTACCACCATAGTTGCATCCAATATTTATTTGTGCCTTAGAGCTCGACATGGGTTGCACCTCGGAGGCTAACACGCAGTAGGTTTCACTTCCCCAGCTGCCATTTTTAAAAAGACCCGAAGGAGCTCATTGCCTTCTTCAATCATGCAGAGACAAGCAGCATGAAGGTCTCGTCATTGCTTTTGCTGGAAAGGGGAGAAATTAAGCTTTACAATGGTATTCATCTTACAGTTGACCTGGAAGTATTACATTTTTTGGGTGCTAAAATAAGGTCAATTTTTTTTATATATATATTTTTTTATTTTACCGTTATTTTACCAGGTAAGTTGACTGAGAACACATTCTCATTTACAGCAACGACCTTGGGAATAGTTACAGGGGAGACTAGGGGGATGAATGAGCCAATTGTAATGATTGTGATGATTAGGTAACCATATTGTACTTTACAGCGTGATGTACAAAAGTGCGTTAGCTAATTATAGCTAGCTAATGTCAGCTATGCTAGCTAGCGATGATAGGGATAATGATGATCAAAATGTACATAACCAGATACATAACCAGCAGTCTATGGTCTAGCTACTGGTATACTCACCACCACTGTGGACCAACGAACTCCAACCAAGAACTTCAGCAGGGCATGCAAACCATAGTTGATCAATCCGTATAGCTAGTGCTTTTCAGTCTCAAACGGCTGTGATCTTTTGACCGATTAAACAATGGAGCACCATTCAGGGCGGGGTTTGATTCGCCCCTGTAGGTGTGTTTTGCACTGGTTGAAAGTTGATTGCATTCGAACCAGGTGCCCCGCTCTCCCCGACTCGAAGTCGGCTCAAAACAAAAGTGAGGTAATTATTAAGCACACAAAAGCGATTGCTTTGAGAGAAAAAAAAAAACGCTTTATCTGCCTTCCCAATGAAAGCTAGTTAGGAAATATTTATTTGATTGACGTTG